>NC_134493.1:7827084-7912084 GCF_040206685.1 Ascaphus truei
CGCAAGCGCGCAGAAGCGTAGGCGAGCCCTTACTAAAGCCGCTCTCATTGCGGCTGTAGGGGCTCAGTGCCGAGCGGAAGCGCGCCTCCGCACGCAAGCACTAAACATGTTGTTTCACGTGGGACCTGCATCGCGAGACAGGTGCTTCATGGCCGGTGTCAACTGCTCTGACCCCCCCCCATCGGGCCAGCATCAGCCCCACAACCGCAGCACACTGGTGTGCGCGTAAGCAGTGGCGTGATCCCTGCAGCGGGGCTGGCGGGAACTGCTGTGACCAGCCACCGGCCCCCCCGCTGCACCGCCACCCCTCCCCCCGCATGACAGGGCTGTCCCGTCACCCCCCGCAGCCGCTAGACAACCCACGCAGCCGCGGGAAACCCCCGTACTGCCGCCCCCACCCACCCGCAGCATTGTTCCCCCACCCCCAGTACCGCCGCCACCACCCACAAGCACCCTCACGCCGCACCCCCCCCCCCCTGCTGATAAGTCTGATTTTTGGGGGTGTTTAAAATGAATATTAAAAAAATAACCCACGGGGGTTTCCCGCGGCTGCGTGGGTTGTCTAGCGGCTGTGGGGGGTGACGGGACAGCCCTGTCATGCGGGGGGAGGGGTGGCCGTGCAGAGGGGGGGGGGGGGTGTGGCGGTGCAGCGGGAGGCCCGGTGGCTGGTCACAGCAGTTGCCGCCAGCCTCGCTGCAGGCATCACGCCACTGCTCACGCGCGCACCAGTGTGCTGCGGGGGTGGGGCTGATGCTGGCCCGATGGGGGGCGGGTGGTCAGAGCAGTTGACACCGGCAATGAAGCACATGTCTCGCAATGCAGGTCCCACGCGAAACGGGGCTCCCTCTGACGCCGGCGTGCCGGAAGCTTAACCCAGACTACTTCCGGCGCTACCACAGGTAGACAACGCAATTTTTTTTTGCAGTGATTTCTTATTTTTTTTAATTAACAGGCACCCGGCCGCGCGTAACTCACGGGGCCAGGGACGCCAGTACTCTTTCTCCCCCGCTGTTGGCGGCCCTGATTAACATCAATGGTGTACAGCACATATATTGTAACTCAGTTTATAATTTGTATACATCATTATGCATAAGGCCGCGTCCATGTTTAGTGCTTGCGGGCAGAGGCGCGCTTCCGCTCGGCACTGAGCCCCTACAGCCGCAATGAGAGCGGCTTTAGTAGGGGCTTGCCTACGCTTCTGCGCGCTTGCGGAAGCGTAGGTCTTAGGGAAATGTTACATTTCCCCGCTTGCTGGCGCGCAGGTCCGGTCACGTGAGCGGTTCACCTAATGAGGGCGAACGAGCTCAGTGCCGTTGTGGCCGCGCCCCCAGATGAGCGTGCACCTAGCCACAAATTGCACGGCCGAGCAGGGCGCAGCGCTCGTGTGCCAGCACGCCACGCTCCCTCTCAGGCTTTGAGAGTTTGAGATTGGCATTTGTGACGGAGGCATGGACACGCCCCCGCCGGCGGTTCGGCCAATGAGGGCGAACCAGCCGCGGGACGTCATGGCCACGCCCCTGCAAACCTACCGCCACACCCCCTCCCGTCAAAAACTTTCTCTCTCCCCCTCAGACCGCAGATTGCGGACTAGCGATGTGCATGCGCCGCCCCCCCCGCCGGGCGCGTGTCACAGTGCTGACTGGGGACTCAGCCTAAAGCCGCGCTGATTACAGATGCAGGGGGTATAGAATGTCAATAGGAGAGTGTTCTGTCTTTTTTTTTTTCCATTTTATTTCCTACTGAGTGCAAATAGCATCATAAAGTCTTATAGCTCAGTGGTTATGCTCCAGGCCATTAGCATAGTGGACCAGGGTTCGATTCCTGGCTGGGATGTTTATTTTTTTTCCATTTTATTTTCTACTGAGTGCGAATAGCCGTGCGGCTATTTGCACTCAGCTGTGAATATCCACTGCCCTCAGAGTGTGTGTGTGTGTGTGTGTGTGTGTGTGTGTGTGTGTGTGTGTGTGTGTGTGTGTGTGTGTGTGTGTGTGTGTGTGTGTGTGTGTGTGTGTGTGTGTGTGTGTGTGTGTGTGTGTGTGTGTGTGTGTGGTGACAGACAGTACATACAGTACATACAGTACTGGCAACATTGTTTAATTGCTCACTCACCCTTACTTTTCTTTTACTATACTAACAGTTTTCCCATTTTCAAGATCTATTAAAAATAACCACCATTGTAAATTCTCAGAAAGGCTCCATAACTCAGCCCTCATCACAGCAGCATTGCAATCTCTGCAGCACCCTTACTTACCGATCATCGCAGCAGCATTGCAATCTCTGCAGCACCCTTACTTACCGATCATCACAGCAGCATTGCAATCTCTGCATCACCTTCTTACTTACCGATCATCACAGCAGCATTGCAATCTCTGCAGCACCCTTACTTACCGATCATCACAGCAGCATTGCAATCTCTGCAGCACCCTTACTTACCGATCATCACAGCAGCATTGCAATCTCTGCAGCACCCTTACTTACCGATCATCACAGCAGCATTGCAATCTCTGCATCACCTTCTTACTTACCGATCATCACAGCAGCATTGCAATCTCTGCAGCACCCTTACTTACCGATCTTTCAGCAGCATTGCAATCTCTGCAGCACTCTTACTTACCGATCATCACAGCAGCATTGCAATCTATGCAGCACCTTCTTACTTACCGATCATCACAGCAGCATTGCAATCTCTGCAGCACTCTTACTTACCGATCATCACAGCAGCATTGCAATCTCTGCAGCACCCTTACTTACCGATCATCACAGCAGCATTGCAATCTCTGCAGCACTCTTACTTACCGATCATCACAGCAGCATTGCAATCTCTGCAGCACCCTTACTTACCGATCATCACAGCAGCATTGCAATCTCTGCAGCACTCTTACTTACCGATCATCACAGCAGCATTGCAATCTCTGCAGCACTCTTACTTACCGATCATCAAAGCAGCATTGCAATCTCTGCAGCACTCTTACTTACCGATCATCACAGCAGCATTGCAATCTCTGCAGCACCCTTACTTACCGATCATCACAGCAGCATTGCAATCTCTGCAGCACTCTTACTTACCGATAATCACAGCAGTATTGCAATCTCTGCAGCACTTTTACTTACTGATCATCACAGTAGCATTGCAATCTCTGCAGCACTCTTACTTACCGATCACCCCAGCAGCATTGCAATCTCTGCAGCACTCTTACTTACTGATCATCACAGGAGCATTGCAATCTCTGCAGCACTCTTACTTACTGATCATCACAGCAGCATTGCAATCTCTGCAGCACCTTCTTACTTACCGATCATCACAGCAGCATTGCAATCTCTGCAGCACTCTTACTTACTGATCATCAAAGCAGCATTGCAATCTCTGCAGCACTCTTACTTACTGATCATCAAAGCAGCATTGCAATCTCTGCAGCACTTTTACTTACTGATCATCACAGCAGCATTTCAATCTCTGCAGCACCTTCTTACTTACCGATCATCACAGCAGCATTGCAATCTCTGCAGCACCCTTACTTACTGATCATCACAGCAGCATTGCAATCTCTGCAGCACTCTTACTTACTGATCATCACAGCAGCATTGCAATCTCTCCTGCACTCTTACTTACCGATCATCACAGCAGCATTGCAATCTCTGCAGCACTCGTACTTACCGATCATCACAGCAGCATTGCAATCTCTGCAGCACCCTTACTTACCGATCATCACAGCAGCATTGCAATCTCTGCAGCACTCTTACTTACCGATAATCACAGCAGCATTGCAATCTCTGCAGCACTTTTACTTACTGATCATCACAGTAGCATTGCAATCTCTGCAGCACTCTTACTTACCGATCACCCCAGCAGCATTGCAATCTCTGCAGCACTCTTACTTACCGATCATCACAGCAGCATTGCAATCTCTGCAGCACTCTTACTTACCGATCATCACAGCAGCATTGCAATCTCTGCAGCACTCTTACTTACCGATCATCACAGCAGCATTGCAATCTCTGCAGCACACTTACTTACTGATCATCAAAGCAGCATTGCAATCTCTGCAGCACTCTTACTTACCGATCATCACAGCAGCATTGCAATCTCTGCAGCACTCTTACTTACCGATAATCACAGCAGCATTGCAATCTCTGCAGCACACTTACTTACTGATCATCAAAGCAGCATTGCAATCTCTGCAGCACTCTTACTTACCGATCATCACAGCAGCATTGCAATCTCTGCAGCACCCTTACTTACCGATCATCACAGCAGCATTGCAATCTCTGCAGCACTCTTACTTACTGATCATCACAGCAGCATTGCAATCTCTGCAGCACTCTTACTTACCGATCATCACAGCAGCATTGCAATCTCTGCAGCACTCTTACTTACCGATCATCACAGCAGCATTACAATCTCTGCAGCACTCTTAGGCCTCGGTCCCGCTGCGCTCGTTGGCGCGGGCGGCGGGTCGCGAGTTCCCCACCAGCAGGGGAATCCTCGCGAGCCGGTCCCGGTCCCCACTGGCTGCACAGAGCACTACACGCTGTAGCGCGTCAGCCGCTGGAGACACCAGAGAATGGTGTTTTCTAGCTTTGACGCGTGACGTGTGTGGCTGTGAGCCAATGGGGAGGGGAGGCTGCGGGAGGAGGAGAGGCTTCGGGGAGCGGGGAGGAGTGTGGAGTGAAAGCAGGTGAGTGCCTTTCTCTGTGTGTGTGTCTGAGTGCGTGCCTGTCTGTGTGTGTATGTGTCTGAGTGCGTGAGTGCCTGTCTGTGTGTGTGTGTGCCCGAGTGCCTGCCTCTGTCTGTGTGTGTGTGTATGAGTGCGTGAGTGCCTGCCTGTGTGTGCGCGCGTGTGTGTGTGTATGAGTGCGTGAGTGCCTGCCTGTGTGTGTGTGTGCGCGTGTGTGCGTGTGCGCGTGTATGAATGAGTGCCTGCGTGTGTGTGTTTAAACTTACCTTCCAGCTCCAGCCCGAGTCCGTGGAGGGAGGGGGGGGGGGAGAGTAGCGGGTCCCTCCGCTCAAGCCACGCCCCCCTCCCTGTCAAACCTCCCGCCCACCTCCCGATCAAACCTCCCACCTCCCGCCCACCTCCAGCTCCGGCTCCCGCTCCCTACAGACCGCAGATCGCGGTCTGTGTATCTCAGCGCACCGCCTGTCAGCAGCGCAGGTGCGCTGACTCTGGGAGCGGGGCCTTAGCCTTACTTACTGATCATCACAGCAGCATTGCAATCTCTGCAGCACCCTTACTTACCGATCATCACAGCAGCATTGCAATCTCTGCAGCACCCTTAATTACTGATCATCACAGCAGCATTGCAATCTCTGCAGCACTCTTACTTACCGATCATCACAGCAGCATTGCAATCTCTGCAGCACTCTTACTTACTGATCATCACAGCAGCATTGCAATCTCTCCTGCACTCTTACTTACCGATCATCACAGCAGCATTGCAATCTCTGCAGCACTCGTACTTACCGTTCATCACAGCAGCATTGCAATCTCTGCAGCACCCTTACTTACCGATCATCACAGCAGCATTGCAATCTCTGCAGCACTTTTACTTACTGATCATCACAGTAGCATTGCAATCTCTGCAGCACTCTTACTTACCGATCACCCCAGCAGCATTGCAATCTCTGCAGCACTCTTACTTACCGATCATCACAGCAGCATTGCAATCTCTGCAGCACTCTTACTTACCGATCATCACAGCAGCATTGCAATTTCTGCATCACTCTTACTTACTGATCATCACAGCAGCATTGCAATCTCTGCAGCACCCTTAATTACTGATCATCACAGCAGCATTGCAATCTCTGCAGCACTCTTACTTACCGATCATCACAGCAGCATTGCAATCTCTGCAGCACTCTTACTTACTGATCATCACAGTAGCATTGCAATCTCTGCAGCACTCTTACTTACTGATCATCACAGCAGCATTGCAATCTCTGCAGCACCCTTAATTACTGATCATCACAGCAGCATTGCAATCTCTGCAGCACTCTTACTTACCGATCATCACAGCAGCATTGCAATCTCTGCAGCACCCTTACTTACCGATCATCACAGCAGCATTGCAATCTCTGCAGCACTTTTACTTACTGATCATCCCAGTAGCATTGCAATCTCTGCAGCACGTTCTTACTGATCATCACAGCAGCATTGCAATCTCTGCAGCACCCTTAATTACTGATCATCACAGCAGCATTGCAATTTCTGCAGCACTCTTACTTACTGATCATCACAGCAGCATTGCAATCTCTCCTGCACTCTTACTTACCGATCATCACAGCAGCATTGCAATCTCTGCAGCACTCTTACTTACCGATCATCACAGCAGCATTGCAATCTCTGCAGCACTCTTACTTACCGATAATCACAGCAGCATTGCAATCTCTGCAGCACTTTTACTTACTGATCATCACAGCAGCATTGCAATCTCTGCAGCACTCTTACTTACCGATCATCACAGCAGCATTGCAATCTCTGCAGCACTCTTACTTACCGATCATCACAGCAGCATTGCAATCTCTGCAGCACTCTTACTTACCGATCACCCCAGCAGCATTGCAATCTCTGCAGCACTCTTACTTACTGATCATCACAGCAGCATTGCAATCTCTGCAGCACTCTTACTTACTGATCATCACAGCAGCATTGCAATCTCTGCAGCACTCTTACTTACTGATCATCAAAGCAGCATTGCAATCTCTGCAGCACTCTTACTTACCGATCATCACAGCAGCATTGCAATCTCTGCAGCACCCTTACTTACCGATCATCACAGCAGCATTGCAATCTCTGCAGCACTCTTACTTACCGATAATCACAGCAGCATTGCAATCTCTACAGCACTTTTACTTACTGATCATCACAGTAGCATTGCAATCTCTGCAGCACTCTTACTTACCGATCACCCCAGCAGCATTGCAATCTCTGCAGCACTCTTACTTACCGATCATCACAGCAGCATTGCAATCTCTGCAGCACTCTTACTTACCGATCATCAAAGCAGCATTGCAATCTCTGCAGCACTCTTACTTACCGATCATCACAGCAGCATTGCAATCTCTGCAGCACCCTTACTTACCGATCATCACAGCAGCATTGCAATCTCTGCAGCACCCTTAATTACTGATCATCACAGCAGCATTGCAATCTCTGCAGCACTCTTACTTACCGATCATCACAGCAGCATTGCAATCTCTGCAGCACTCTTACTTACCGATCATCACAGCAGCATTGCAATCTCTGCAGCACTCTTACTTACCGATCATCACAGCAGCATTGCAATCTCTGCAGCACTCGTACTTACCGATCATCCCAGCAGCATTGCAATCTCTGCAGCACTCTTACTTACCGATAATCACAGCAGCATTGCAATCTCTGCAGCACTTTTACTTACTGATCATCACAGTAGCATTGCAATCTCTGCAGCACTCTTACTTACCGATCACCCCAGCAGCATTGCAATCTCTGCAGCACTCTTACTTACCGATCATCACAGCAGCATTGCAATCTCTGCAGCACTTTTACTTACCGATCATCACAGCAGCATTGCAATCTCTGCAGCACCCTTACTTACCGATCATCACAGCAGCATTGCAATCTCTGCAGCACTTTTACTTACTGATCATCACAGTAGCATTGCAATCTCTGCAGCACGTTCTTACTGATCATCACAGCAGCATTGCAATCTCTGCAGCACCCTTAATTACTGATCATCACAGCAGCATTGCAATCTCTGCAGCACTCTTACTTACTGATCATCACAGCAGCATTGCAATCTCTCCTGCACTCTTACTTACCGATCATCACAGCAGCATTGCAATCTCTGCAGCACTCTTACTTACCGATAATCACAGCAGCATTGCAATCTCTGCAGCACTCTTACTAACCGATAATCACAGCAGCATTGCAATCTCTGCAGCACTTTTACTTACTGATCATCACAGCAGCATTGCAATCTCTGCAGCACTCTTACTTACCGATCATCACAGCAGCATTGCAATCTCTGCAGCACTCTTACTTACCGATCATCACAGCAGCATTGCAATCTCTGCAGCACTCTTACTTACCGATCACCCCAGCAGCATTGCAATCTCTGCAGCACTTTTACTTACTGATCATCACAGTAGCATTGCAATCTCTGCAGCACTCTTTCTTACCGATCACCCCAGCAGCATTGCAATTTCTGCAGCACTCTTACTTACCGATCATCACAGCAGCATTGCAATCTCTGCAGCACTCTTACTTACCTATCATCACAGCAGCATTGCAATCTCTGCAGCACTCTTACTTACCGATCATCAAAGCAGCATTGCAATCTCTGCAGCACTCTTACTTACCGATCATCACAGCAGCATTGCAATCTCTGCAGCACCCTTACTTACCGATCATCACAGCAGCATTTCAATCTCTGCAGCACCCTTAATTACTGATCATCACAGCAGCATTGCAATCTCTGCAGCACTCTTACTTACCGATCATCACAGCAGCATTGCAATCTCTGCAGCACTCTTACTTACTGATCATCACAGCAGCATTGCAATCTCTCCTGCACTCTTACTTACCGATCATCACAGCAGCATTGCAATCTCTGCAGCACTCGTACTTACCGATCATCCCAGCAGCATTGCAATCTCTGCAGCACTCTTACTTACCGATAATCACAGCAGCATTGCAATCTCTGCAGCACTTTTACTTACTGATCATCACAGTAGCATTGCAATCTCTGCAGCACTCTTACTTACCGATCACCCCAGCAGCATTGCAATCTCTGCAGCACTCTTACTTACCGATCATCACAGCAGCATTGCAATCTCTGCAGCACTTTTACTTACCGATCTTCACAGCAGCATTGCAATCTCTGCAGCACTCTTACTTACCGATCATCACAGCAGCATTGCAATCTCTGCAGCACTTTTACTTACTGATCATCACAGTAGCATTGCAATCTCTGCAGCACCCTTACTTACTGATCATCACAGCAGCATTGCAATCTCTGCAGCACTCTTACTTACCGATCATCACAGCAGCATTGCAATCTCTGCAGCACTCTTACTTACCGATCACCCCAGCAGCATTGCAATCTCTGCAGCACTCTTACTTACCGATCATCACAGCAGCATTGCAATCTCTGCAGCACTCTTACTTACCGATCATCACAGCAGCATTGCAATCTCTGCAGCACTCTTACTTACCGATCATCACAGCAGCATTGCAATCTCTGCAGCACTTTTACTTACTGATCATCACAGTAGCATTGCAATCTCTGCAGCACTTTTACTTACTGATCATCACAGTAGCATTGCAATCTCTGCAGCACTCTTACTTACCGATCACCCCAGCAGCATTGCAATCTCTGCAGCACTCTTACTTACTGATCATCACAGCAGCATTGCAATCTCTGCAGCACTCTTACTTACTGATCATAACAGCAGCATTGCAATCTCTGCAGCACTCTTGCTTACTGATCATCAAAGCAGCATTGCAATCTCTGCAGCACTCTTACTTACCGATCATCACAGCAGCATTGCAATCTCTGCAGCACCCTTACTTACCGATCATCACAGCAGCATTGCAATCTCTGCAGCACTCTTACTTACCGATCATCACAGCAGCATTACAATCTCTGCAGCACTCTTACTTACCTATCATCACAGCTGCATTGCAATCTCTGCAGCACTCTTACTTACCGATCATCACAGCAGCATTACAATCTCTGCAGCACTCTTACTTACCGATCACCCCAGCAGCATTGCAATCTCTGCAGCACTCTTACTTACCGATCATCACAGCAGCATTGCAATCTCTGTAGCACTCTTACTTACCGATCATCACAGCAGCATTACAATCTCTGCAGCACTCTTACTTACTGATCATCACAGCAGCATTGCAATCTCTGCAGCACCCTTACTTACCGATCATCACAGCAGCATTGCAATCTCTGCAGCACCCTTAATTACTGATCATCACAGCAGCATTGCAATCTCTGCAGCACTCTTACTTACCGATCATCACAGCAGCATTGCAATCTCTGCAGCACTCTTACTTACTGATCATCACAGCAGCATTGCAATCTCTCCTGCACTCTTACTTACCGATCATCACAGCAGCATTGCAATCTCTGCAGCACTCGTACTTACTGATCATCACAGCAGCATTGCAATCTCTGCAGCACCCTTACTTACCGATCATCACAGCAGCATTGCAATCTCTGCAGCACTCTTACTTACCGATAATCACAGCAGCATTGCAATCTCTGCAGCACTTTTACTTACTGATCATCACAGTAGCATTGCAATCTCTGCAGCACTCTTACTTACCGATCACCCCAGCAGCATTGCAATCTCTGCAGCACTCTTACTTACCGATCATCACAGCAGCATTGCAATCTCTGCAGCACCCTTACTTACCGATCATCACAGCAGCATTTCAATCTCTGCAGCACCTTCTTACTGATCATCACAGCATCATTGCAATCTCTGCAGCACCCTTACTTACTGATCATCACAGCAGCATTGCAATCTCTGCAGCACTCTTATTTACTGATCATCACAGCAGCATTGCAATCTCTGCAGCACCTTCTTATTGATCATCACAGCAGCATTGCAATCTCTGCAGCACTCTTACTTCCTGATCATCACAGCAGCATTGCAATCTCTGCAGCACTCTTACTTACTGATCATCACAGCAGCATTGCAATCTCTGCAGCACCTTCTTACTTACTGATCATCACAGCAGCATTGCAATCTCTGCAACACCTTCTTACTTACTGATCATCACAGCAGCATTGCAATCTCTGCAGCACCTTCTTACTTACTGATCATCACAGCAGCATTGCAATCTCTGCTGCACTCTTACTTACTGATCATCACAGCAGCATTGCAATCTCTGCAGCACTCATACTTACTGATCATCACAGCAGCATTGCAATCTCTGCAGCACCCTTACTTACTGATCATCACAGCAGCATTGCAATCTCTGCAGCACTCTTACTTACCGATCATCACAGCAGCATTGCAATCTCTGCAGCACTCTTACTTACCGATCATCACAGCAGCATTGCAATCTCTGCAACACCTTCTTACTTACTGATCATCACAGCAGCATTGCAATCTCTGTAGCACTCGTACTTACTGATCATCACAGCAGCATTGCAATCTCTGCAGCACCTTCTTACTTACTGATCATCACAGCAGCATTGCAATCTCTGCAGCACTCTTACTTACTGATCATCACAGCAGCATTGCAATCTCTGCAGCACCCTTACTTACTGATCATCACAGCAGCATTGCAATCTCTGCAGCACTCTTACTTACTGATCATCACAGCAGCATTGCAATCTCTGCAGCACCCTTAATTACTGATCATCACAGCAGCATTGCAATCTCTGCAGCACTCTTACTTACCGATCATCACAGCAGCATTGCAATCTCTGCAGCACTCTTACTTACTGATCATCACAGCAGCATTGCAATCTCTCCTGCACTCTTACTTACCGATCATCACAGCAGCATTGCAATCTCTGCAGCACTCGTACTTACCGATCATCCCAGCAGCATTGCAATCTCTGCAGCACTCTTACTTACCGATCATCACAGCAGCATTGCAATCTCTGCAGCACTCTTACTTACCGATAATCACAGCAGCATTGCAATCTCTGCAGCACTTTTACTTACTGATCATCACAGTAGCATTGCAATCTCTGCAGCACTCTTACTTACCGATCACCCCAGCAGCATTGCAATCTCTGCAGCACTCTTACTTACCGATCATCACAGCAGCATTGCAATCTCTGCAGCACTTTTACTTACCGATCATCACAGCAGCATTGCAATCTCTGCAGCACTCTTACTTACCGATCATCACAGCAGCATTGCAATCTCTGCAGCACTTTTACTTACTGATCATCACAGTAGCATTGCAATCTCTGCAGCACCCTTACTTACTGATCATCACAGCAGCATTGCAATCTCTGCAGCACTCTTACTTACCGATCATCACAGCAGCATTGCAATCTCTGCAGCACTCTTACTTACCGATCACCCCAGCAGCATTGCAATCTCTGCAGCACTCTTACTTACCGATCATCACAGCAGCATTGCAATCTCTGCAGCACTCTTACTTACCGATCATCACAGCAGCATTACAATCTCTGCAGCACTCTTACTTACCGATAATCACAGTAGCATTGCAATCTCTGCAGCACTTTTACTTACTGATCATCACAGTAGCATTGCAATCTCTGCAGCACTCTTACTTACCGATCACCCCAGCAGCATTGCAATCTCTGCAGCACTCTTACTTACTGATCATCACAGCAGCATTGCAATCTCTGCAGCACTCTTACTTACTGATCATAGCAGCATTGCAATCTCTGCAGCACTCTTACTTACCGATCATCACAGCAGCATTGCAATCTCTGCAGCACTCTTACTTACCGATAATCACAGCAGCATTGCAATCTCTGCAGCACTTTTACTTACTGATCATCACAGTAGCATTGCAATCTCTGCAGCACTCTTACTTACCGATCATCACAGCAGCATTGCAATCTCTGCAGCACCCTTACTTACCGATCATCACAGCAGCATTGCAATCTCTGCAGCACTCTTACTTACCGATAATCACAGCAGCATTGCAATCTCTGCAGCACTTTTACTTACTGATCATCACAGTAGCATTGCAATCTCTGCAGCACTCTTACTTACCGATCATCACAGCAGCATTGCAATCTCTGCAGCACTCTTACTTACCGATCATCACAGCAGCATTACAATCTCTGCAGCACTCTTACTTACTGATCATCACAGCTGCATTGCAATCTCTGCAGCACTCTTACTTACCGATCATCACAGCAGCATTACAATCTCTGCAGCACTCTTACTTACCGATCACCCCAGCAGCATTGCAATCTCTGCAGCACTCTTACTTACCGATCATCACAGCAGCATTGCAATCTCTGTAGCACTCTTACTTACCGATCATCACAGCAGCATTACAATCTCTGCAGCACTCTTACTTACTGATCATCACAGCAGCATTGCAATCTCTGCAGCACCCTTACTTACCGATCATCACAGCAGCATTGCAATCTCTGCAGCACCCTTAATTACTGATCATCACAGCAGCATTGCAATCTCTGCAGCACTCTTACTTACCGATCATCACAGCAGCATTGCAATCTCTGCAGCACTCTTACTTACTGATCATCACAGCAGCATTGCAATCTCTCCTGCACTCTTACTTACCGATCATCACAGCAGCATTGCAATCTCTGCAGCACTCGTACTTACCGATCATCACAGCAGCATTGCAATCTCTGCAGCACCCTTACTTACCGATCATCACAGCAGCATTGCAATCTCTGCAGCACTCTTACTTACCGATAATCACAGCAGCATTGCAATCTCTGCAGCACTTTTACTTACTGATCATCACAGTAGCATTGCAATCTCTGCAGCACTCTTACTTACCGATCACCCCAGCAGCATTGCAATCTCTGCAGCACTCTTACTTACCGATCATCACAGCAGCATTGCAATCTCTGCAGCACTCTTACTTACCGATCATCACAGCAGCATTGCAATCTCTACAGCACTCTTACTTACCGATCATCACAGCAGCATTGCAATCTCTGCAGCACCCTTACTTACCGATCATCACAGCAGCATTTCAATCTCTGCAGCACCTTCTTACTGATCATCACAGCATCATTGCAATCTCTGCAGCACCCTTACTTACTGATCATCACAGCAGCATTGCAATCTCTGCAGCACTCTTACTTACTGATCATCACAGCAGCATTGCAATCTCTGCAGCACCTTCTTATTGATCATCACAGCAGCATTGCAATCTCTGCAGCACTCTTACTTCCTGATCATCACAGCAGCATTGCAATCTCTGCAGCACTCTTACTTACTGATCATCACAGCAGCATTGCAATCTCTGCAGCACCTTCTTACTTACTGATCATCACAGCAGCATTGCAATCTCTGCAACACCTTCTTACTTACTGATCATCACAGCAGCATTGCAATCTCTGCAGCACCTTCTTACTTACTGATCATCACAGCAGCATTGCAATCTCTGCTGCACTCTTACTTACTGATCATCACAGCAGCATTGCAATCTCTGCAGCACTCATACTTACTGATCATCACAGCAGCATTGCAATCTCTGCAGCACCCTTACTTACTGATCATCACAGCAGCATTGCAATCTCTGCAGCACACTTACTTACCGATCAACACAGCAGCATTGCAATCTCTGCAGCACTCTTACTTACCGATCATCACAGCAGCATTGCAATCTCTGCAACACCTTCTTACTTACTGATCATCACAGCAGCATTGCAATCTCTGCAGCACCTTCTGACTTACTGATCATCACAGCAGCATTGCAATCTCTGCAGCACTCTTACTAACTGATCATCACAGCAGCATTGCAATCTCTGCAGCACTCGTACTTACTGATCATCACAGCAGCATTGCAATCTCTGCAGCACTCTTACTTACCGATCATCACAGCAGCATTGCAATCTCTGCAGCACTCTTACTTACCGATCATCACAGCAGCATTGCAATCTCTGCAACACCTTCTTACTTACTGATCATCACAGCAGCATTGCAATCTCTGTAGCACTCGTACTTACTGATCATCACAGCAGCATTGCAATCTCTGCAGCACCTTCTTACTTACTGATCATCACAGCAGCATTGCAATCTCTGCAGCACTCTTACTTACCGATCATCACAGCAGCATTGCAATCTCTGCAGCACCCTTACTTACCGATCATCACAGCAGCATTGCAATCTCTGCAGCACTCTTACTTACCGATAATCACAGCAGCATTGCAATCTCTGCAGCACTTTTACTTACTGATCATCACAGTAGCATTGCAATCTCTGCAGCACTCTTACTTACCGATCATCACAGCAGCATTGCAATCTCTGCAGCACTCTTACTTACCGATCATCACAGCAGCATTACAATCTCTGCAGCACTCTTACTTACTGATCATCACAGCTGCATTGCAATCTCTGCAGCACTCTTACTTACCGATCATCACAGCAGCATTACAATCTCTGCAGCACTCTTACTTACCGATCACCCCAGCAGCATTGCAATCTCTGCAGCACTCTTACTTACCGATCATCACAACAGCATTGCAATCTCTGTAGCACTCTTACTTACCGATCATCACAGCAGCATTACAATCTCTGCAGCACTCTTACTTACTGATCATCACAGCAGCATTGCAATCTCTGCAGCACCCTTACTTACCGAACATCACAGCAGCATTGCAATCTCTGCAGCACCCTTAATTACTGATCATCACAGCAGCATTGCAATCTCTGCAGCACTCTTACTTACCGATCATCACAGCAACATTGCAATCTCTGCAGCACTCTTACTTACCGATCATCACAGTAGCATTGCAATCTCTGCAGCACCCTTACTTACCGAACATCACAGCAGCATTGCAATCTCTGCAGCACCCTTAATTACTGATCATCACAGCAGCATTGCAATCTCTGCAGCACTCTTACTTACCGATCATCACAGCAACATTGCAATCTCTGCAGCACTCTTACTTACTGATCATCACAGCAGCATTGCAATCTCTCCTGCACTCTTACTTACCGATCATCACAGCAGCATTGCAATCTCTGCAGCACTCGTACTTACCGATCATCACAGCAGCATTGCAATCTCTGCAGCACCCTTACTTACCGATCATCACAGCAGCATTGCAATCTCTGCAGCACTCTTACTTACCGATAATCACAGCAGCATTGCAATCTCTGCAGCACTTTTACTTACTGATCATCACAGTAGCATTGCAATCTCTGCAGCACTCTTACTTACCGATCACCCCAGCAGCATTGCAATCTCTGCAGCACTCTTACTTACCGATCATCACAGCAGCATTGCAATCTCTGCAGCACTCTTACTTACCGATCATCACAGCAGCATTGCAATCTCTACAGCACTCTTACTTACCGATCATCACAGCAGCATTGCAATCTCTGCAGCACCCTTACTTACCGATCATCACAGCAGCATTTCAATCTCTGCAGCACCTTCTTACTGATCATCACAGCATCATTGCAATCTCTGCAGCACCCTTACTTACTGATCATCACAGCAGCATTGCAATCTCTGCAGCACTCTTACTTACTGATCATCACAGCAGCATTGCAATCTGCAGCACCTTCTTATTGATCATCACAGCAGCATTGCAATCTCTGCAGCACTCTTACTTCCTGATCATCACAGCAGCATTGCAATCTCTGCAGCACTCTTACTTACTGATCATCACAGCAGCATTGCAATCTCTGCAGCACCTTCTTACTTACTGATCATCACAGCAGCATTGCAATCTCTGCAACACCTTCTTACTTACTGATCATCACAGCAGCATTGCAATCTCTGCAGCACCTTCTTACTTACTGATCATCACAGCAGCATTGCAATCTCTGCTGCACTCTTACTTACTGATCATCACAGCAGCATTGCAATCTCTGCAGCACTCATACTTACTGATCATCACAGCAGCATTGCAATCTCTGCAGCACCCTTACTTACTGATCATCACAGCAGCATTGCAATCTCTGCAGCACACTTACTTACCGATCAACACAGCAGCATTGCAATCTCTGCAGCACTCTTACTTACCGATCATCACAGCAGCATTGCAATCTCTGCAACACCTTCTTACTTACTGATCATCACAGCAGCATTGCAATCTCTGCAGCACCTTCTGACTTACTGATCATCACAGCAGCATTGCAATCTCTGCAGCACTCTTACTAACTGATCATCACAGCAGCATTGCAATCTCTGCAGCACTCGTACTTACTGATCATCACAGCAGCATTGCATTCTCTGCAGCACTCTTACTTACCGATCATCACAGCAGCATTGCAATCTCTGCAGCACTCTTACTTACCGATCATCACAGCAGCATTGCAATCTCTGCAACACCTTCTTACTTACTGATCATCACAGCAGCATTGCAATCTCTGTAGCACTCGTACTTACTGATCATCACAGCAGCATTGCAATCTCTGCAGCACCTTCTTACTTACTGATCATCACAGCAGCATTGCAATCTCTGCAGCACTCTTACTTACTGATCATCACAGCAGCATTGCAATCTCTGCAGCACCCTTACTTACTGATCATCACAGCAGCATTGCAATCTCTGCAGCACTCTTACTTACTGATCATCACAGCAGCATTGCAATCTCTGCAGCACCCTTAATTACTGATCATCACAGCAGCATTGCAATCTCTGCAGCACTCTTACTTACCGATCATCACAGCAGCATTGCAATCTCTGCAGCACTCTTACTTACTGATCATCACAGCAGCATTGCAATCTCTCCTGCACTCTTACTTACCGATCATCACAGCAGCATTGCAATCTCTGCAGCACTCGTACTTACCGATCATCCCAGCAGCATTGCAATCTCTGCAGCACTCTTACTTACCGATAATCACAGCAGCATTGCAATCTCTGCAGCACTTTTACTTACTGATCATCACAGTAGCATTGCAATCTCTGCAGCACTCTTACTTACCGATCACCCCAGCAGCATTGCAATCTCTGCAGCACTCTTACTTACCGATCATCACAGCAGCATTGCAATCTCTGCAGCACTTTTACTTACCGATCATCACAGCAGCATTGCAATCTCTGCAGCACTCTTACTTACCGATCATCACAGCAGCATTGCAATCTCTGCAGCACTCTTACTTACCGATAATCACAGCAGCATTGCAATCTCTGCAGCACTTTTACTTACTGATCATCACAGTAGCATTGCAATCTCTGCAGCACTCTTACTTACCGATCATCACAGCAGCATTGCAATCTCTGCAGCACCCTTACTTACCGATCATCACAGCAGCATTGCAATCTCTGCAGCACTCTTACTTACCGATAATCACAGCAGCATTGCAATCTCTGCAGCACTTTTACTTACTGATCATCACAGTAGCATTGCAATCTCTGCAGCACTCTTACTTACCGATCATCACAGCAGCATTGCAATCTCTGCAGCACTCTTACTTACCGATCATCACAGCAGCATTACAATCTCTGCAGCACTCTTACTTACTGATCATCACAGCTGCATTGCAATCTCTGCAGCACTCTTACTTACCGATCATCACAGCAGCATTACAATCTCTGCAGCACTCTTACTTACCGATCACCCCAGCGGCATTGCAATCTCTGCAGCACTCTTACTTACCGATCATCACAGCAGCATTGCAATCTCTGTAGCACTCTTACTTACCGATCATCACAGCAGCATTACAATCTCTGCAGCACTCTTACTTACTGATCATCACAGCAGCATTGCAATCTCTGCAGCACCCTTACTTACCGATCATCACAGCAGCATTGCAATCTCTGCAGCACCCTTAATTACTGATCATCACAGCAGCATTGCAATCTCTGCAGCACTCTTACTTACCGATCATCACAGCAGCATTGCAATCTCTGCAGCACTCTTACTTACTGATCATCACAGCAGCATTGCAATCTCTCCTGCACTCTTACTTACCGATCATCACAGCAGCATTGCAATCTCTGCAGCACTCGTACTTACCGATCATCACAGCAGCATTGCAATCTCTGCAGCACCCTTACTTACCGATCATCACAGCAGCATTGCAATCTCTGCAGCACTCTTACTTACCGATAATCACAGCAGCATTGCAATCTCTGCAGCACTTTTACTTACTGATCATCACAGTAGCATTGCAATCTCTGCAGCACTCTTACTTACCGATCACCCCAGCAGCATTGCAATCTCTGCAGCACTCTTACTTACCGATCATCACAGCAGCATTGCAATCTCTGCAGCACTCTTACTTACCGATCATCACAGCAGCATTGCAATCTCTACAGCACTCTTACTTACCGATCATCACAGCAGCATTGCAATCTCTGCAGCACCCTTACTTACCGATCATCACAGCAGCATTTCAATCTCTGCAGCACCTTCTTACTGATCATCACAGCATCATTGCAATCTCTGCAGCACCCTTACTTACTGATCATCACAGCAGCATTGCAATCTCTGCAGCACTCTTACTTACTGATCATCACAGCAGCATTGCAATCTCTGCAGCACCTTCTTATTGATCATCACAGCAGCATTGCAATCTCTGCAGCACTCTTACTTCCTGATCATCACAGCAGCATTGCAATCTCTGCAGCACTCTTACTTACTGATCATCACAGCAGCATTGCAATCTCTGCAGCACCTTCTTACTTACTGATCATCACAGCAGCATTGCAATCTCTGCAACACCTTCTTACTTACTGATCATCACAGCAGCATTGCAATCTCTGCAGCACCTTCTTACTTACTGATCATCACAGCAGCATTGCAATCTCTGCTGCACTCTTACTTACTGATCATCACAGCAGCATTGCAATCTCTGCAGCACTCATACTTACTGATCATCACAGCAGCATTGCAATCTCTGCAGCACCCTTACTTACTGATCATCACAGCAGCATTGCAATCTCTGCAGCACACTTACTTACCGATCAACACAGCAGCATTGCAATCTCTGCAGCACTCTTACTTACCGATCATCACAGCAGCATTGCAATCTCTGCAACACCTTCTTACTTACTGATCATCACAGCAGCATTGCAATCTCTGCAGCACCTTCTGACTTACTGATCATCACAGCAGCATTGCAATCTCTGCAGCACTCTTACTAACTGATCATCACAGCAGCATTGCAATCTCTGCAGCACTCGTACTTACTGATCATCACAGCAGCATTGCAATCTCTGCAGCACTCTTACTTACCGATCATCACAGCAGCATTGCAATCTCTGCAGCACTCTTACTTACCGATCATCACAGCAGCATTGCAATCTCTGCAACACCTTCTTACTTACTGATCATCACAGCAGCATTGCAATCTCTGTAGCACTCGTACTTACTGATCATCACAGCAGCATTGCAATCTCTGCAGCACCTTCTTACTTACTGATCATCACAGCAGCATTGCAATCTCTGCAGCACTCTTACTTACCGATCATCACAGCAGCATTGCAATCTCTGCAGCACCCTTACTTACCGATCATCACAGCAGCATTGCAATCTCTGCAGCACTCTTACTTACCGATAATCACAGCAGCATTGCAATCTCTGCAGCACTTTTACTTACTGATCATCACAGTAGCATTGCAATCTCTGCAGCACTCTTACTTACCGATCATCACAGCAGCATTGCAATCTCTGCAGCACTCTTACTTACCGATCATCACAGCAGCATTACAATCTCTGCAGCACTCTTACTTACTGATCATCACAGCTGCATTGCAATCTCTGCAGCACTCTTACTTACCGATCATCACAGCAGCATTACAATCTCTGCAGCACTCTTACTTACCGATCACCCCAGCAGCATTGCAATCTCTGCAGCACTCTTACTTACCGATCATCACAACAGCATTGCAATCTCTGTAGCACTCTTACTTACCGATCATCACAGCAGCATTACAATCTCTGCAGCACTCTTACTTACTGATCATCACAGCAGCATTGCAATCTCTGCAGCACCCTTACTTACCGAACATCACAGCAGCATTGCAATCTCTGCAGCACCCTTAATTACTGATCATCACAGCAGCATTGCAATCTCTGCAGCACTCTTACTTACCGATCATCACAGCAACATTGCAATCTCTGCAGCACTCTTACTTACTGATCATCACAGCAGCATTGCAATCTCTCCTGCACTCTTACTTACCGATCATCACAGCAGCATTGCAATCTCTGCAGCACTCGTACTTACCGATCATCACAGCAGCATTGCAATCTCTGCAGCACCCTTACTTACCGATCATCACAGCAGCATTGCAATCTCTGCAGCACTCTTACTTACCGATAATCACAGCAGCATTGCAATCTCTGCAGCACTTTTACTTACTGATCATCACAGTAGCATTGCAATCTCTGCAGCACTCTTACTTACCGATCACCCCAGCAGCATTGCAATCTCTGCAGCACTCTTACTTACCGATCATCACAGCAGCATTGCAATCTCTGCAGCACTCTTACTTACCGATCATCACAGCAGCATTGCAATCTCTACAGCACTCTTACTTACCGATCATCACAGCAGCATTGCAATCTCTGCAGCACCCTTACTTACCGATCATCACAGCAGCATTTCAATCTCTGCAGCACCTTCTTACTGATCATCACAGCATCATTGCAATCTCTGCAGCACCCTTACTTACTGATCATCACAGCAGCATTGCAATCTCTGCAGCACTCTTACTTACTGATCATCACAGCAGCATTGCAATCTGCAGCACCTTCTTATTGATCATCACAGCAGCATTGCAATCTCTGCAGCACTCTTACTTCCTGATCATCACAGCAGCATTGCAATCTCTGCAGCACTCTTACTTACTGATCATCACAGCAGCATTGCAATCTCTGCAGCACCTTCTTACTTACTGATCATCACAGCAGCATTGCAATCTCTGCAACACCTTCTTACTTACTGATCATCACAGCAGCATTGCAATCTCTGCAGCACCTTCTTACTTACTGATCATCACAGCAGCATTGCAATCTCTGCTGCACTCTTACTTACTGATCATCACAGCAGCATTGCAATCTCTGCAGCACTCATACTTACTGATCATCACAGCAGCATTGCAATCTCTGCAGCACCCTTACTTACTGATCATCACAGCAGCATTGCAATCTCTGCAGCACACTTACTTACCGATCAACACAGCAGCATTGCAATCTCTGCAGCACTCTTACTTACCGATCATCACAGCAGCATTGCAATCTCTGCAACACCTTCTTACTTACTGATCATCACAGCAGCATTGCAATCTCTGCAGCACCTTCTGACTTACTGATCATCACAGCAGCATTGCAATCTCTGCAGCACTCTTACTAACTGATCATCACAGCAGCATTGCAATCTCTGCAGCACTCGTACTTACTGATCATCACAGCAGCATTGCATTCTCTGCAGCACTCTTACTTACCGATCATCACAGCAGCATTGCAATCTCTGCAGCACTCTTACTTACCGATCATCACAGCAGCATTGCAATCTCTGCAACACCTTCTTACTTACTGATCATCACAGCAGCATTGCAATCTCTGTAGCACTCGTACTTACTGATCATCACAGCAGCATTGCAATCTCTGCAGCACCTTCTTACTTACTGATCATCACAGCAGCATTGCAATCTCTGCAGCACTCTTACTTACTGATCATCACAGCAGCATTGCAATCTCTGCAGCACCCTTACTTACTGATCATCACAGCAGCATTGCAATCTCTGCAGCACTCTTACTTACTGATCATCACAGCAGCATTGCAATCTCTGCAGCACCCTTAATTACTGATCATCACAGCAGCATTGCAATCTCTGCAGCACTCTTACTTACCGATCATCACAGCAGCATTGCAATCTCTGCAGCACTCTTACTTACTGATCATCACAGCAGCATTGCAATCTCTCCTGCACTCTTACTTACCGATCATCACAGCAGCATTGCAATCTCTGCAGCACTCGTACTTACCGATCATCCCAGCAGCATTGCAATCTCTGCAGCACTCTTACTTACCGATAATCACAGCAGCATTGCAATCTCTGCAGCACTTTTACTTACTGATCATCACAGTAGCATTGCAATCTCTGCAGCACTCTTACTTACCGATCACCCCAGCAGCATTGCAATCTCTGCAGCACTCTTACTTACCGATCATCACAGCAGCATTGCAATCTCTGCAGCACTTTTACTTACCGATCATCACAGCAGCATTGCAATCTCTGCAGCACTCTTACTTACCGATCATCACAGCAGCATTGCAATCTCTGCAGCACTTTTACTTACTGATCATCACAGTAGCATTGCAATCTCTGCAGCACCCTTACTTACTGATCATCACAGCAGCATTGCAATCTCTGCAGCACTCTTACTTACCGATCATCACAGCAGCATTGCAATCTCTGCAGCACTCTTACTTACCGATCACCCCAGCAGCATTGCAATCTCTGCAGCACTCTTACTTACCGATCATCACAGCAGCATTGCAATCTCTGCAGCACTCTTACTTACCGATCATCACAGCAGCATTGCAATCTCTGCAGCACTCTTACTTACCGATCATCACAGCAGCATTACAATCTCTGCAGCACTCTTACTTACCGATAATCACAGTAGCATTGCAATCTCTGCAGCACTTTTACTTACTGATCATCACAGTAGCATTGCAATCTCTGCAGCACTCTTACTTACCGATCACCCCAGCAGCATTGCAATCTCTGCAGCACTCTTACTTACTGATCATCACAGCAGCATTGCAATCTCTGCAGCACTCTTGCTTACTGATCATCAAAGCAGCATTGCAATCTCTGCAGCACTCTTACTTACCGATCATCACAGCAGCATTGCAATCTCTGCAGCACCCTTACTTACCGATCATCACAGCAGCATTGCAATCTCTGCAGCACTCTTACTTACCGATAATCACAGCAGCATTGCAATCTCTGCAGCACTTTTACTTACTGATCATCACAGTAGCATTGCAATCTCTGCAGCACTCTTACTTACCGATCATCACAGCAGCATTGCAATCTCTGCAGCACTCTTACTTACCGATCATCACAGCAGCATTACAATCTCTGCAGCACTCTTACTTACTGATCATCACAGCTGCATTGCAATCTCTGCAGCACTCTTACTTACCGATCATCACAGCAGCATTACAATCTCTGCAGCACTCTTACTTACCGATCACCCCAGCAGCATTGCAATCTCTGCAGCACTCTTACTTACCGATCATCACAGCAGCATTGCAATCTCTGTAGCACTCTTACTTACCGATCATCACAGCAGCATTACAATCTCTGCAGCACTCTTACTTACTGATCATCACAGCAGCATTGCAATCTCTGCAGCACCCTTACTTACCGATCATCACAGCAGCATTGCAATCTCTGCAGCACCCTTAATTACTGATCATCACAGCAGCATTGCAATCTCTGCAGCACTCTTACTTACCGATCATCACAGCAGCATTGCAATCTCTGCAGCACTCTTACTTACTGATCATCACAGCAGCATTGCAATCTCTCCTGCACTCTTACTTACCGATCATCACAGCAGCATTGCAATCTCTGCAGCACTCGTACTTACCGATCATCACAGCAGCATTGCAATCTCTGCAGCACCCTTACTTACCGATCATCACAGCAGCATTGCAATCTCTGCAGCACTCTTACTTACCGATAATCACAGCAGCATTGCAATCTCTGCAGCACTTTTACTTACTGATCATCACAGTAGCATTGCAATCTCTGCAGCACTCTTACTTACCGATCACCCCAGCAGCATTGCAATCTCTGCAGCACTCTTACTTACCGATCATCACAGCAGCATTGCAATCTCTGCAGCACTCTTACTTACCGATCATCACAGCAGCATTGCAATCTCTACAGCACTCTTACTTACCGATCATCACAGCAGCATTGCAATCTCTGCAGCACCCTTACTTACCGATCATCACAGCAGCATTTCAATCTCTGCAGCACCTTCTTACTGATCATCACAGCATCATTGCAATCTCTGCAGCACCCTTACTTACTGATCATCACAGCAGCATTGCAATCTCTGCAGCACTCTTACTTACTGATCATCACAGCAGCATTGCAATCTCTCCTGCACTCTTACTTACCGATCATCACAGCAGCATTGCAATCTCTGCAGCACTCGTACTTACCGATCATCACAGCAGCATTGCAATCTCTGCAGCACCCTTACTTACCGATCATCACAGCAGCATTGCAATCTCTGCAGCACTCTTACTTACCGATAATCACAGCAGCATTGCAATCTCTGCAGCACTTTTACTTACTGATCATCACAGTAGCATTGCAATCTCTGCAGCACTCTTACTTACCGATCACCCCAGCAGCATTGCAATCTCTGCAGCACTCTTACTTACCGATCATCACAGCAGCATTGCAATCTCTGCAGCACTCTTACTTACCGATCATCACAGCAGCATTGCAATCTCTACAGCACTCTTACTTACCGATCATCACAGCAGCATTGCAATCTCTGCAGCACCCTTACTTACCGATCATCACAGCAGCATTTCAATCTCTGCAGCACCTTCTTACTGATCATCACAGCATCATTGCAATCTCTGCAGCACTCTTACTTACTGATCATCACAGCAGCATTGCAATCTCTGCAGCACCTTCTTATTGATCATCACAGCAGCATTGCAATCTCTGCAGCACTCTTACTTCCTGATCATCACAGCAGCATTGCAATCTCTGCAGCACTCTTACTTACTGATCATCACAGCAGCCTTGCAATCTCTGCAGCACCTTCTTACTTACTGATCATCACAGCAGCATTGCAATCTCTGCAACACCTTCTTACTTACTGATCATCACAGCAGCATTGCAATCTCTGCAGCACTCATACTTACTGATCATCACAGCAGCATTGCAATCTCTGCAGCACTCTTACTTACTGATCATCACAGCAGCATTGCAATCTCTGTAGCACTCTTACTTACCGATCATCACAGCAGCATTACAATCTCTGCAGCACTCTTACTTACTGATCATCACAGCAGCATTGCAATCTCTGCAGCACCCTTACTTACCGATCATCACAGCAGCATTGCAATCTCTGCAGCACTCTTACTTACCGATCATCACAGCAGCATTGCAATCTCTGCAACACCTTCTTACTTACTGATCATCACAGCAGCATTGCAATCTCTGTAGCACTCGTACTTACTGATCATCACAGCAGCATTGCAATCTCTGCAGCACTCTTACTTACCGATCATCACAGCAGCATTGCAATCTCTGCAGCACTCTTACTTACTGATCATCACAGCAGCATTGCAATCTCTCCTGCACTCTTACTTACCGATCATCACAGCAGCATTGCAATCTCTGCAGCACTCGTACTTACCGATCATCACAGCAGCATTGCAATCTCTGCAGCACCCTTACTTACCGATCATCACAGCAGCATTGCAATCTCTGCAGCACTCTTACTTACCGATAATCACAGCAGCATTGCAATCTCTGCAGCACTTTTACTTACTGATCATCACAGTAGCATTGCAATCTCTGCAGCACTCTTACTTACCGATCACCCCAGCAGCATTGCAATCTCTGCAGCACTCTTACTTACCGATCATCACAGCAGCATTGCAATCTCTGCAGCACTCTTACTTACCGATCATCACAGCAGCATTGCAATCTCTACAGCACTCTTACTTACCGATCATCACAGCAGCATTGCAATCTCTGCAGCACCCTTACTTACCGATCATCACAGCAGCATTTCAATCTCTGCAGCACCTTCTTACTGATCATCACAGCATCATTGCAATCTCTGCAGCACCCTTACTTACTGATCATCACAGCAGCATTGCAATCTCTGCAGCACTCTTACTTACTGATCATCACAGCAGCATTGCAATCTCTGCAGCACCTTCTTATTGATCATCACAGCAGCATTGCAATCTCTGCAGCACTCTTACTTCCTGATCATCACAGCAGCATTGCAATCTCTGCAGCACTCTTACTTACTGATCATCACAGCAGCATTGCAATCTCTGCAGCACCTTCTTACTTACTGATCATCACAGCAGCATTGCAATCTCTGCAACACCTTCTTACTTACTGATCATCACAGCAGCATTGCAATCTCTGCAGCACCTTCTTACTTACTGATCATCACAGCAGCATTGCAATCTCTGCTGCACTCTTACTTACTGATCATCACAGCAGCATTGCAATCTCTGCAGCACTCATACTTACTGATCATCACAGCAGCATTGCAATCTCTGCAGCACCCTTACTTACTGATCATCACAGCAGCATTGCAATCTCTGCAGCACACTTACTTACCGATCAACACAGCAGCATTGCAATCTCTGCAGCACTCTTACTTACCGATCATCACAGCAGCATTGCAATCTCTGCAACACCTTCTTACTTACTGATCATCACAGCAGCATTGCAATCTCTGCAGCACCTTCTTACTTACTGATCATCACAGCAGCATTGCAATCTCTGCAGCACTCTTACTAACTGATCATCACAGCAGCATTGCAATCTCTGCAGCACTCGTACTTACTGATCATCACAGCAGCATTGCAATCTCTGCAGCACTCTTACTTACCGATCATCACAGCAGCATTGCAATCTCTGCAGCACTCTTACTTACCGATCATCACAGCAGCATTGCAATCTCTGCAACACCTTCTTACTTACTGATCATCACAGCAGCATTGCAATCTCTGTAGCACTCGTACTTACTGATCATCACAGCAGCATTGCAATCTCTGCAGCACCTTCTTACTTACTGATCATCACAGCAGCATTGCAATCTCTGCAGCACTCTTACTTACTGATCATCACAGCAGCATTGCAATCTCTGCAGCACCCTTACTTACTGATCATCACAGCAGCATTGCAATCTCTGCAGCACTCTTACTTACTGATCATCACAGCAGCATTGCAATCTCTGCAGCACTCTTACTTACCGATCATCACAGCAGCATTGCAATCTCTGCAGCATTCTTATTTACTGATCATCACAGCAGCATTGCTATCTCTGCAGCACTCTTACTTACTGATCATCACAGCAGCATTACAATCTCTGCAGCACTCTTACTTACTGATCATCACAGCAGCATTGCAATCTCTGCAGCACCTTCTTACTTACCGATCATCACAGCAGCATTGCAATCTCTGCAGCACCTTCTTACTTACCGATCATCACTGCAGCATTGGAATCTCTGCAGCACCCTTACTTACCGATCATCACAGCAGCATTGCAATCTCTGCAGCACCCTTACTTACTGATCATCACAGCAGCATTGCAATCTCTGCAGCTCTCTTACTTACTGCTCATCACAGCAGCATTGCAATCTCTGCAGCACTCTTACTTACTGATCATCACAGCAGCATTGCAATCTCTGCAGCACCCTTACTTACCGATCATCACAGCAGCATTGCAATCTCTGCAGCACCCTTACTTACCGATCATCACAGCAGCATTGCAATCTCTGCAGCACTCTTACTTACTGATCATCACAGCAGCATTGCAATCTCTGCAGCACCTTCTTACTTACTGATCATCACAGCAGCATTGCAATCTCTGCAGCACTCTTACTTACTGATCATCACAGCAGCATTGCAATCTCTGCAGCACCCTTACTTACCGATCATCACAGCAGCATTGCAATCTCTGCAGCACCTTCTTACTTACTGATCATCACAGCAGCATTGCAATCTCTGCAGACCCTTACTTACCGATCATCACAGCAGCATTGCAATCTCTGCAGCACCCTTACTTACCGATCATCACAGCAGCATTGCAATCTCTGCAGCACTCTTACTTACTGATCATCACAGCAGCATTGCAATCTCTGCAGCACCTTCTTACTTACCGATCATAACAGCAGCATTGCAATCTCTGCAGCACTCTTACTTACCGATCATCACAGCAGCATTGCAATCTCTGCAGCACTCTTACTTACTGATCATCACAGCAGCATTGCAATCTCTGCAGCACCCTTACTTACCGATCATCACAGCAGCATTGCAATCTCTGCAGCACCTTCTTACTTACCGATCATCACAGCAGCATTGCAATCTCTGCAGCACCCTTACTTACCGATCATCACAGCAGCATTGCAATCTCTGCAGCACCTTCTTACTTACCGATTATCCCAGCAGCATTGCAATCTCTGCAGCACCTTCTTACTTACTGATCATCACAGCAGCATTGCAATCTCTGCAGCACCTTCGTACTTACTGATCATCACAGCAGCATTGCAATCTCTGCAGCACTCTTACTGATCATCACAGCAGCATTGCAATCTCTGCAGCACTCTTACTTACCGATCATCACAGCAGCATTGCAATCTCTGCAGCACCTTCTTACTTACTGATCATCACAGCAGCATTGCAATCTCTGCAACACCTTCTTACTTACTGATCATCACAGCAGCATTGCAATCTCTGCAGCACCTTCTTACTCATCATCACAGCAGCATTGCAATCTCTGCAGCACTCTTACTTACCGATCATCACAGCAGCATTGCAATCTCTGCAGCAACTTCATACTTACTGATCATCACAGCAGCATTGCAATCTCTGCAGCACTCTTACTAACTGATCATCACAGCAGCATTGCAATCTCTGCAGCAATCTTACTTACTGATCATCACAGCAGCATTGCAATCTCTGCAGCACCCTTACTTACCGATCATCACAGCAGCATTGCAATCTCTGCAGCACTCTTACTTACCGATCATCACAGCAGCATTGCAATCTCTGCAGCACTCTTACTTACCGATCATCACAGCAGCATTGCAATCTCTGCAGCACTCTTACTTACCGATCATCACAGCAGCATTGCAATCTCTGCAGCACTCTTACTGATCATCACAGCAGCATTGCAATCTCTGCAGCACTCTTACTTACCGATCATCACAGCAGCATTGCAATCTCTGCAGCACCTTCTTACTTACTGATCATCACAGCAGCATTGCAATCTCTGCAACACCTTCTTACTTACTGATCATCACAGCAGCATTGCAATCTCTGCAGCACCTTCTTACTCATCATCACAGCAGCATTGCAATCTCTGCAGCACTCTTACTTACCGATCATCACAGCAGCATTGCAATCTCTGCAGCAACTTCATACTTACTGATCATCACAGCAGCATTGCAATCTCTGCAGCACTCTTACTAACTGATCATCACAGCAGCATTGCAATCTCTGCAGCAATCTTACTTACTGATCATCACAGCAGCATTGCAATCTCTGCAGCACCCTTACTTACCGATCATCACAGCAGCATTGCAATCTCTGCAGCACTCTTACTTACCGATCATCACAGCAGCATTGCAATCTCTGCAGCACTCTTACTTACCGATCATCACAGCAGCATTGCAATCTCTGCAGCACTCTTACTTACCGATCATCACAGCAGCATTGCAATCTCTGCAGCACTCTTACTTACCGATCATCACAGCAGCATTGCAATCTCTGCAGCACTCTTACTTACCGATCATCACAGCAGCATTGCAATCTCTGCAGCACTCTTACTTACTGATCATCACAGCAGCATTGCAATCTCTGCAGCACCCTTACTTACCGATCATCACAGCAGCATTGCAATCTCTGCAGCACTTTTACTTACTGATCATCACAGCAGCATTTCAATCTCTGCAGCACTCTTACTTACTGATCATCACAGCAGCATTGCAATCTCTGCAGCACTCTTACTTACCGATCATCACAGCAGCATTGCAATCTCTGCAGCACTCTTACTTACCGATCATCACAGCAGCATTGCAATCTCTGCAGCACCCTTACTTACTGATCATCACAGCAGCAATGCAATCTCTGCAGCACTCTTACTTACTGATCATCACAGCAGCATTGCAATCTCTGCAGCACTCTTACTTACTGATCATCACAGCAGCATTACAATCTCTGCAGCAATCTTACTTACTGATCATCACAGCAGCATTGCAATCTCTGCAGCACCCTTACTTACCGATCATCACAGCAGCATTGCAATCTCTGCAGCACTCTTACTTACTGATCATCACAGCAGCATTGCAATCTCTGCAGCACTCTTACTTACCGATTATCACAGCAGAATTACAATCTCTGCAGCAATCTTACTTACTGATCATCACAGCAGCATTGCAATCTCTGCAGCACCCTTACTTACCGATCATCACAGCAGCATTGCAATCTCTGCAGCACCCTTAATTACTGATCATCACAGCAGTATTGCAATCTCTGCAGCACTCTTACTTACCGATCATCACAGCAGCATTGCAATCTCTGCAGCACCTTCTTACTTACCGATCATCACAGCAGCATTGCAATCTCTGCAGCACTCGTATTTACCGATCACCCCAGCAGCATTGCAATCTCTGCAGCACCCTTACTTACTGATCATCACATCAGCATTGGAATCTCTGCAGCACTCTTACTTACTGATCATCACAGCAGCATTGCAATCTCTGCAGCACTCTTACTTACTGATCATCACAGCAGCATTGCAATCTCTGCAGCACCTTCTTACTTACCGATCACCCCAGCAGCATTGCAATCTCTGCAGCACCTTCTTATTTACTGATCATCACAGCAGCATTGCAATCTCTGCAGCACTCATACTTACCGATCATCACAACAGCATTGCAATCTCTGCAACACCTTCTTACTTACTGATCATCACAGCAGCATTGCAATCTCTGCAGCACTCTTACTTACTGATCATCACAGCAGCATGTCAATCTCTGCAGCACTCGTACTTACTGATCATCACAGCAGCATTGCAATCTCTGCAGCACCCTTACTTACTGATCATCACAGCTTCATTGCAATCTCTACAGCACTCTTACTTACTGATCATCACAGCAGCATTGCAATCTCTGCAGCACTCTTACTTACCGATCATCACAGCAGCATTGCAATCTCTGCAGCACTCTTACTTACAGATAATCACAGCAGCATTGCAATCTCTGCAGCACTCTTATTTACTGTTCATCACAGCAGCATTGCAATCTCTGCAGCACCTTCTTACTTACTGATCATCACAGCAGCATTGGAAGCTCTGCAGCACTCTTACTTACCGATCATCACAGCAGCATTGCAATCTCTGCAGCACCCGTACTTACTGATCATCACAGCAGCATTGCAATCTCTGCAGCACTCTTACTTACTGATCATCACAGCAGCATTGCAATCTCTACAGCACCTTCTTACTTACCGATCATCACAGCAGCATTGCAATCTCTGCAGCACCCTTACTTACCGATCATCACAGCAGCATTTCAATCTCTGCAGCACCTTCTTACTGATCATCACAGCAGCATTGCAATCTCTGCAGCACCTTCTTACTTACTGATCATCACAGCAGCATTGGAATCTCTGCAGCACTCTTACTTACTGACCATCACAGCAGCATTGCAATCTCTGCAGCACTCTTACTTACCCATCACCCCAGCAGCATTGCAATCTCTGCAGCACCTTCTTACTTACTGATCATCACAGCAGCATTGCATTCTCTGCAGCACTCATACTTACCGATCATCACAACAGCATTGCAATCTCTGCAACACCTTCTTACTTACTGATCATCACAGCAGCATTGCAATCTCTGCAGCACTCTTACTTACTGATCATCACAGCAGCATGTCAATCTCTGCAGCACTCTTACTTACTGATCATCACAGCAGCATTGCAATCTCTGCAGCACTCTTACTTACGGATCATCACAGCAGCATTGCAATTTCTGCAGCACTCATACTTACTGATCATCACAGCAGCATTGCAATCTCTGCAGCACCCTTACTTACTGATCATCACAGCAGCATTGCAATCTCTGCAGCACTCTTACTTACCGATCATCACAGCAGCATTGGAAGCTCTGCAGCACTCTTACTTACCGATCATCACAGCAGCATTGCAATCTCTGCAGCACCCGTACTTACTGATCATCACAGCAGCATTGCAATCTCTGCAGCACTCTTACTTACTGATCATCACAGCAGCATTGCAATCTCTACAGCACCTTCTTACTTACCGATCATCACAGCAGCATTGCAATCTCTGCAGCACCCTTACTTACCGATCATCACAGCAGCATTTCAATCTCTGCAGCACCTTCTTACTGATCATCACAGCATCATTGCAATCTCTGCAGCACCCTTACTTACTGATCATCACAGCAGCATTGGAATCTCTGCAGCACTCTTACTTACTGACCATCACAGCAGCATTGCAATCTCTGCAGCACTCTTACTTACCCATCACCCCAGCAGCATTGCAATCTCTGCAGCACCTTCTTACTTACTGATCATCACAGCAGCATTGCATTCTCTGCAGCACTCATACTTACCGATCATCACAACAGCATTGCAATCTCTGCAACACCTTCTTACTTACTGATCATCACAGCAGCATTGCAATCTCTGCAGCACTCTTACTTACTGATCATCACAGCAGCATGTCAATCTCTGCAGCACTCTTACTTACGGATCATCACAGCAGCATTGCAATCTCTGCAGCACTCTTACTTACTGATCATCACAGCAGCATGTCAATCTCTGCAGCACTCTTACTTACTGATCATCACAGCAGCATTGCAATCTCTGCAGCACTCTTACTTACGGATCATCACAGCAGCATTGCAATCTCTGCAGCACTCTTACTTACTGATCATCACAGCAGCATGTCAATCTCTGCAGCACTCTTACTTACTGATCATCACAGCAGCATTGCAATCTCTGCAGCACTCTTACTTACCGATCATCACAGCAGCATTGCAATCTCTGCAGCACTCTTACTTACCGATCATCACAGCAGCATTGCAATCTCTGCAGCACTCTTATTTACTGATCATCACAGCAGCATTGCAATCTCTGCAGCACTCTTACTTACTGATCATCACAGCAGCATTGCAATCTCTGCAGCACCTTCTTACTTACCGATCATCACAGCAGCATTGCAATCTCTGCAGCACCTTCTTACTTACTGATCATCACAGCAGCATTGCAAGCTCTGTAGCACTCTTACTAAATGATCATCACAGCAGCATTGCAATCTCTGCAGCACTCTTACTTACCGATCATCACAGCAGCATTGCAATCTCTGCAGCACTCTTACTTACTGATCATCACAGCAGCATTGCAATCTCTGCAGCACTCTTACTGATCATCACAGCAGCATTGCAATCTCTGCAGCACCTTCTTACTTACCGATCATCACAGCAGCATTGCAATCTCTGCAGCACCTTCTTACTTACCGATCATCACAGCAGCATTGCAATCTCTGCAGCACCTTCTTCCTTACTGATCATCACAGCAGCATTGCAATCTCTGCAGCACCTTCTTACTGATCATCACAGCAGCATTGCAATCTCTGCAGCACTCTTACTTACCGATCATCACAGCAGCATTGCAATCTCTGCAGCACTCTTACTTACCGATCATCACAGCAGCATTGCAATCTCTGCAGCACTCTTACTTACCGATCATCACAGCAGCATTGCAATCTCTGCAGCACTCTTACTTACTGATCATCACAGCAGCATTGCAATCTCTGCAGCACTCTTACTTACCGATCATCACAGCAGCATTGCAATCTCTGCAGCACTCTTACTTACCGATCATCACAGCAGCATTGCAATCTCTGCAGCACTCTTACTTACTGATCATCACAGCAGCATTACAATCTCTGCAGCAATCTTACTTACTGATCATCACAGCAGCATTGCAATCTCTGCAGCACCCTTACTTACCGATCATCACAGCAGCATTGCAATCTCTGCAGCACTCTTACTTACTGATCATCACAGCAGCATTGCAATCTCTGCAGCACTCTTACTTACTGATCATCACAGCAGCATTGCAATCTCTGCAGCACTCTTACTTACCGATTATCACAGCAGCATTACAATCTCTGCAGCAATCTTACTTACTGATCATCACAGCAGCATTGCAATCTCTGCAGCACCCTTACTTACCGATCATCACAGCAGCATTGCAATCTCTGCAGCACTCTTACTTACCGATCATCACAGCAGCATTGCAATCTCTGCAGCACTCTTACTTACCGATCATCACAGCAGCATTGCAATCTCTGCAGCACTCTTACTTACCGATCATCACAGCAGCATTGCAATCTCTGCAGCACTCTTACTTACTGATCATCACAGCAGCATTGCAATCTCTGCAGCACCTTCTTACTTACTGATCATCACAGCAGCATTGCAATCTCTGCAGCACTCTTACTTACTGATCATCACAGCAGCATTGCAATCTCTGCAGCACTCTTACTTACTGATCATCACAGCAGCATTGCAATCTCTGCAGCACTCTTACTTACCGATCATCACAGCAGCATTGCAATCTCTGCAGCACTCTTACTTACCGATCATCACAGCAGCATTGCAATCTCTGCAGCACCCTTACTTACTGATCATCACAGCAGCATTGCAATCTCTGCAGCACTCTTACTTACTGATCATCACAGCAGCATTGCAATCTCTGCAGCACTCTTACTTACTGATCATCACAGCAGCATTACAATCTCTGCAGCAATCTTACTTACTGATCATCACAGCAGCATTGCAATCTCTGCAGCACCCTTACTTACCGATCATCACAGCAGCATTGCAATCTCTGCAGCACTCTTACTTACCGATTATCACAGCAGCATTACAATCTCTGCAGCAATCTTACTTACTGATCATCACAGCAGCATTGCAATCTCTGCAGCACCCTTACTTACCGATCATCACAGCAGCATTGCAATCTCTGCAGCACCCTTAATTACTGATCATCACAGCAGTATTGCAATCTCTGCAGCACTCTTACTTACCGATCATCACAGCAGCATTGCAATCTCTGCAGCACCTTCTTACTTACCGATCATCACAGCAGCATTGCAATCTCTGCAGCACTCGTATTTACCGATCATCCCAGCAGCATTGCAATCTCTGCAGCACCCTTACTTACTGATCATCACAGCAGCATTGGAATCTCTGCAGCACTCTTACTTACTGATCATCACAGCAGCATTGCAATCTCTGCAGCACTCTTACTTACCGATCACCCCAGCAGCATTGCAATCTCTGCAGCACCTTCTTACTTACTGATCATCACAGCAGCATTGCAATCTCTGCAGCACTCATACTTACCGATCATCACAACAGCATTGCAATCTCTGCAACACCTTCTTACTTACTGATCATCACAGCAGCATTGCAATCTCTGCAGCACTCTTACTTACTGATCATCACAGCAGCATGTCAATCTCTGCAGCACTCGTACTTACTGATCATCCCAGCAGCATTGCAATCTCTGCAGCACCCTTACTTACTGATCATCACAGCAGCATTGCAATCTCTGCAGCACTCATACTTACCGATCATCACAGCAGCATTGCAATCTCTGCAGCACTCTTACTTACTGATCATCACAGCAGCATTGCAATCTCTGCAGCACTCTTACTTACCGATCATCACAGCAGCATTGCAATCTCTGCAGCACTCTTACTTACCGATAATCACAGCAGCATTGCAATCTCTGCAGCACTCTTATTTACTGTTCATCACAGCAGCATTGCAATCTCTGCAGCACTCTTACTTACTGATCATCACAGCAGCATTGCAATCTCTGCAGCACCTTCTTACATACCGATCATCACAGCAGCATTGCAATCTCGGCAGCACCTTCTTACTTACTGATCATCACAGCAGCATTGGAAGCTCTGCAGCACTCTTACTTACCGATCATCACAGCAGCATTGCAATCTCTGCAGCACTCTTACTTACTGATCATCACAGCAGCATTGCAATCTCTGCAGCACTCTTACTTACTGATCATCACAGCAGCATTGCAATCTCTGCAGCACTCTTACTTACCGATCATCACAGCAGCATTGCAATCTCTGCAGCACTCTTACTTACTGATCATCACAGCAGCATTGCAATCTCTACAGCACCTTCTTACTTACCGATCATCATAGCAGCATTCCAATCTCTGCAGCACCCTTACTTACCGATCATCACAGCAGCATTGCAATCTCTGCAGCACCCTTACTTACCGATCATCACAGCAGCATTTCAATCTCTGCAGCACCTTCTTACTGATCATCACAGCATCATTGCAATCTCTGCAGCACCCTTACTTACTGATCATCACAGCAGCATTGAAATCTCTGCAGCACTCTTACTTACTGATCATCACAGCAGCATTGCAATCTCTGCAGCACGTTCTTACTGATCATCACAGCAGCATTGCAATCTCTGCAGCACTCTTACTTACTGATCATCACAGCAGCATTGCAATCTCTGCAGCACCTTCTTACTTACTGATCATCACAGCAGCATTGCAATCTCTGCAACACCTTCTTATTTACTGATCATCACAGCAGCATTGCAATCTCTGCAGCACTCTTACTTACCGATCATCACAGCAGCATTGCAATCTCTGCAGCACTCTTACTTACATATCATCACAGCAGCATTGCAATCTCTGCAGCACTCTAATTTACCGATCATCACAGCAGCATTGCAATCTCTGCAGCATTCTTACTTACCGATCATCACAGCAGCATTGCAATCTCTGCAGCACTCTTACTTACCGATAATCACAGCAGCATTGCAATCTCTGCAGCACTCTTATTTACTGTTCATCACAGCAGCATTGCAATCTCTGCAGCACTCTTACTTACTGATCATCACAGCAGCATTGCAATCTTTGCAGCACCTTCTTACTTACCGATCATCACAGCAGCATTGGAAGCTCTGCAGCACTCTTACTTACCGATCATCACAGCAGCATTGCAATCTCTGCAGCACTCTTACTTACTGATCATCACAGCAGCATTGCAATCTCTGCTGCACCTTCATACTTACTGATCATCACAGCAGCATTGGAAGCTCTGCAGCACTCTTACTTACCGATCATCACAGCAGCATTGCAATCTCTGCAGCACTCTTACTTACTGATCATCACAGCAGCATTGCAATCTCTGCAGCACCTTCTTACTTACTGATCATCCCAGCAGCATTGCAATCTCTGCAGCACCGTTACTTACTGATCATCACAGCAGCATTCCAATATCTGCAGCACTCTTACTTACCGATCATCACAGCAGCATTGCAATCTCTGCAGCACCCTTACTTACTGATCATCACAGCAGCATTGCAATCTCTGCAGCACTCTTACTTATCGATCATCACAACAGCATTGCAATCTCTGCAGCACTCTTACTAACTGATCATCACAGCAGTATTGCAATCTCTGCAGCACTCTTACTTACCGATCATCACAGCAGCATTGCAATCTCTGCAGCACTCTTACTAACTGATCATCACAGCAGCATTGCAATCTCTGCAGCACTCTTACTAACTGATCATCACAGCAGCATTGCAATCTCTGCAGCACCTTCTTACTTACCGATCATCACAGCAGCATTGCAATCTCTGCAGCACTCTTACTTACTGATCATCACAGCAGCATTGCAATCTCTGCAGCACCCTTACTTACCGATCATCACAGCAGCATTGCAATCTCTGCAGCACTCGTATTTACCGATCATCCCAGCAGCATTGCAATCTCTGCAGCACCCTTACTTACTGATCATCACAGCAGCATTGGAATCTCTGCAGCACTCTTACTTACTGATCATCACAGCAGCATTGCAATCTCTGCAGCACTCTTACTTACCGATCACCCCAGCAGCATTGCAATCTCTGCAGCACCTTCTTACTTACTGATCATCACAGCAGCATTGCAATCTCTGCAGCACTTATACATACCGATCATCACAACAGCATTGCAATCTCTGCAACACCTTCTTACTTACTGATCATCACAGCAGCATTGCAATCTCTGCAGCACTCTTACTTACTGATCATCACAGCAGCATGTCAATCTCTGCAGCACCCTTACTTACTGATCATCACAGCAGCATTGCAATCTCTGCAGCACTCTTACTTACTGATCATCACAGCAGCATTGCAATCTCTGCAGCACTCTTACTTACCGATCATCACAGCAGCATTGCAATCTCTGCAGCATTCTTACTTACCGATAATCACAGCAGCATTGCAATCTCTGCAGCACTCTTATTTACTGTTCATCACAGCAGCATTGCAATCTCTGCAGCACTCTTACTTACTGATCATCACAGCAGCATTGCAATCTCTGCAGCACCTTCTTACTTACCGATCATCACAGCAGCATTGGAAGCTCTGCAGCACTCTTACTTACCGATCATCACAGCAGCATTGCAATCTCTGCAGCATTCTTACTTACCGATAATCACAGCAGCATTGCAATCTCTGCAGCACTCTTATTTACTGTTCATCACAGCAGCATTGCAATCTCTGCAGCACTCTTACTTACTGATCATCACAGCAGCATTGCAATCTCGGCAGCACCTTCTTACTTACTGATCATCACAGCAGCATTGGAAGCTCTGCAGCACTCTTACTTACCGATCATCACAGCAGCATTGCAATCTCTGCAGCACTCTTACTTACTGATCATCACAGCAGCATTGCAATCTCTGCAGCACTCTTACTTACTGATCATAACAGCAGCATTGCAATCTCTGCAGCACTCTTACTTACCGATCATCACAGCAGCATTGCAATCTCTGCAGCACTCTTACTTACTGATCATCACAGCAGCATTGCAATCTCTGCAGCACCGTTACTTACTGATCATCACAGCAGCATTCCAATCTCTGCAGCACCCTTACTTACCGATCATCACAGCAGCATTGCAATCTCTGCAGCACCCTTACTTACCGATCATCACAGCAGCATTTCAATCTCTGCAGCACCCTTACTTACTGATCATCACAGCAGCATTGCAATCTCTGCAGCACTCTTACTTACTGATCATCACAGCAGCATTGCAATCTCTGCAGCACGTTCTTACTGATCATCACAGCAGCATTGCAATCTCTGCAGCACTCTTACTTCCTGATCATCACAGCAGCATTGCAATCTCTGCAGCACTCTTACTTACTGATCATCACAGCAGCATTGCAATCTCTGCAGCACCTTCTTACTTACTGATCATCACAGCAGCATTGCAATCTCTGCAACACCTTCTTACTTACTGATCATCACAGCAGCATTGCAATCTCTGCAGCACTCTTACTTACCGATCATCACAGCAGCATTGCAATCTCTGCAGCACTCTTACTTACTGATCATCACAGCAGCATTGCAATCTCTGCAGCATTCTTACTTACGGATCATCACAGCAGCATTGCAATCTCTGCAGCACTCATACTTACTGATCATCACAGCAGCATTGCAATCTCTGCAGCACTCTTATTTACTGATCATCACAGCAGCATTGCAATCTCTGCAGCACTCTTACTTACTGATCATCACAGCAGCATTGCAATCTCTGCAGCACCTTCTTACTTACCGATCATCACAGCAGCATTGCAATCTCTGCAGCACCTTCTTACTTACTGATCATCACAGCAGCATTGCAAGCTCTGTAGCACTCTTACTTACCGATCATCACAGCAGCATTGCAATCTCTGCAGCACTCTTACTTACTGATCATCACAGCAGCATTGCAATCTCTGCAGCACTCATACTTACCGATCATCACAGCAGCATTGCAATCTCTGCAGCACTCTTACTTACCGATCATCACAGCAGCATTGCAATCTCTGCAGCACTCTTACTTACTGATCATCACAGCAGCATTGCAATCTCTGCAGCACTCTTACTTACTGATCATCACAGCAGCATTGCAATCTCTGCAGCACTCTTACTTACCGATCATCACAGCAGCATTGCAATCTCTGCAGTACTCTTACTTACTGATCATCACAGCAGCATTGCAATCTCTGCAGCACTCTTACTTACTGATCATCCCAGCAGCATTGCAATCTCTGCAGCACCGTTACTTACTGATCATCACAGCAGCATTCCAATCTCTGCAGCACTCTTACTTACCGATCATCACAGCAGCATTGCAATCTCTGCAGCACCTTCTTACTTACTGATCATCCCAGCAGCATTGCAATCTCTGCAGCACCGTTACTTACTGATCATCACAGCAGCATTCCAATCTCTGCAGCACTCTTACTTACCGATCATCACAGCAGCATTGCAATCTCTGCAGCACCCTTACTTACTGATCATCACAGCAGCATTGCAATCTCTGCAGCACTCTTACTTATCGATCATCACAACAGCATTGCAATCTCTGCAGCACTCTTACTAACTGATCATCACAGCAGTATTGCAATCTCTGCAGCACTCTTACTTACCGATCATCACAGCAGCATTGCAATCTCTGCAGCACTCTTACTAACTGATCATCACAGCAGCATTGCAATCTCTGCAGCACTCTTACTAACTGATCATCACAGCAGCATTGCAATCTCTGCAGCACCTTCTTACTTACCGATCATCACAGCAGCATTGCAATCTCTGCAGCACTCTTACTTACTGATCATCACAGCAGCATTGCAATCTCTGCAGCACCCTTACTTACCGATCATCACAGCAGCATTGCAATCTCTGCAGCACTCGTATTTACCGATCATCCCAGCAGCATTGCAATCTCTGCAGCACCCTTACTTACTGATCATCACAGCAGCATTGGAATCTCTGCAGCACTCTTACTTACTGATCATCACAGCAGCATTGCAATCTCTGCAGCACTCTTACTTACCGATCACCCCAGCAGCATTGCAATCTCTGCAGCACCTTCTTACTTACTGATCATCACAGCAGCATTGCAATCTCTGCAGCACTTATACATACCGATCATCACAACAGCATTGCAATCTCTGCAACACCTTCTTACTTACTGATCATCACAGCAGCATTGCAATCTCTGCAGCACTCTTACTTACTGATCATCACAGCAGCATGTCAATCTCTGCAGCACCCTTACTTACTGATCATCACAGCAGCATTGCAATCTCTGCAGCACTCTTACTTACTGATCATCACAGCAGCATTGCAATCTCTGCAGCACTCTTACTTACCGATCATCACAGCAGCATTGCAATCTCTGCAGCATTCTTACTTACCGATAATCACAGCAGCATTGCAATCTCTGCAGCACTCTTATTTACTGTTCATCACAGCAGCATTGCAATCTCTGCAGCACTCTTACTTACTGATCATCACAGCAGCATTGCAATCTCTGCAGCACCTTCTTACTTACCGATCATCACAGCAGCATTGGAAGCTCTGCAGCACTCTTACTTACCGATCATCACAGCAGCATTGCAATCTCTGCAGCATTCTTACTTACCGATAATCACAGCAGCATTGCAATCTCTGCAGCACTCTTATTTACTGTTCATCACAGCAGCATTGCAATCTCTGCAGCACTCTTACTTACTGATCATCACAGCAGCATTGCAATCTCGGCAGCACCTTCTTACTTACTGATCATCACAGCAGCATTGGAAGCTCTGCAGCACTCTTACTTACCGATCATCACAGCAGCATTGCAATCTCTGCAGCACTCTTACTTACTGATCATCACAGCAGCATTGCAATCTCTGCAGCACTCTTACTTACTGATCATAACAGCAGCATTGCAATCTCTGCAGCACTCTTACTTACCGATCATCACAGCAGCATTGCAATCTCTGCAGCACTCTTACTTACTGATCATCACAGCAGCATTGCAATCTCTGCAGCACCGTTACTTACTGATCATCACAGCAGCATTCCAATCTCTGCAGCACCCTTACTTACCGATCATCACAGCAGCATTGCAATCTCTGCAGCACCCTTACTTACCGATCATCACAGCAGCATTTCAATCTCTGCAGCACCCTTACTTACTGATCATCACAGCAGCATTGCAATCTCTGCAGCACTCTTACTTACTGATCATCACAGCAGCATTGCAATCTCTGCAGCACGTTCTTACTGATCATCACAGCAGCATTGCAATCTCTGCAGCACTCTTACTTCCTGATCATCACAGCAGCATTGCAATCTCTGCAGCACCTTCTTACTTACTGATCATCACAGCAGCATTGCAATCTCTGCAACACCTTCTTACTTACTGATCATCACAGCAGCATTGCAATCTCTGCAGCACTCTTACTTACCGATCATCACAGCAGCATTGCAATCTCTGCAGCACTCTTACTTACTGATCATCACAGCAGCATTGCAATCTCTGCAGCATTCTTACTTACGGATCATCACAGCAGCATTGCAATCTCTGCAGCACTCATACTTACTGATCATCACAGCAGCATTGCAATCTCTGCAGCACTCTTATTTACTGATCATCACAGCAGCATTGCAATCTCTGCAGCACTCTTACTTACTGATCATCACAGCAGCATTGCAATCTCTGCAGCACCTTCTTACTTACCGATCATCACAGCAGCATTGCAATCTCTGCAGCACCTTCTTACTTACTGATCATCACAGCAGCATTGCAAGCTCTGTAGCACTCTTACTTACCGATCATCACAGCAGCATTGCAATCTCTGCAGCACTCTTACTTACTGATCATCACAGCAGCATTGCAATCTCTGCAGCACTCATACTTACCGATCATCACAGCAGCATTGCAATCTCTGCAGCACTCTTACTTACCGATCATCACAGCAGCATTGCAATCTCTGCAGCACTCTTACTTACTGATCATCACAGCAGCATTGCAATCTCTGCAGCACTCTTACTTACTGATCATCACAGCAGCATTGCAATCTCTGCAGCACTCTTACTTACCGATCATCACAGCAGCATTGCAATCTCTGCAGTACTCTTACTTACTGATCATCACAGCAGCATTGCAATCTCTGCAGCACCTTCTTACTTACTGATCATCCCAGCAGCATTGCAATCTCTGCAGCACCGTTACTTACTGATCATCACAGCAGCATTCCAATCTCTGCAGCACTCTTACTTACCGATCATCACAGCAGCATTGCAATCTCTGCAGCACCCTTACTTACTGATCATCACAGCAGCATTGCAATCTCTGCAGCACTCTTACTTATCGATCATCACAACAGCATTGCAATCTCTGCAGCACTCTTACTAACTGATCATCACAGCAGTATTGCAATCTCTGCAGCACTCTTACTTACCGATCATCACAGCAGCATTGCAATCTCTGCAGCACTCTTACTAACTGATCATCACAGCAGCATTGCAATCTCTGCAGCACTCTTACTAACTGATCATCACAGCAGCATTGCAATCTCTGCAGCACCTTCTTACTTACCGATCATCACAGCAGCATTGCAATCTCTGCAGCACTCTTACTTACTGATCATCACAGCAGCATTGCAATCTCTGCAGCACCCTTACTTACCGATCATCACAGCAGCATTGCAATCTCTGCAGCACTCGTATTTACCGATCATCCCAGCAGCATTGCAATCTCTGCAGCACCCTTACTTACTGATCATCACAGCAGCATTGGAATCTCTGCAGCACTCTTACTTACTGATCATCACAGCAGCATTGCAATCTCTGCAGCACTCTTACTTACCGATCACCCCAGCAGCATTGCAATCTCTGCAGCACCTTCTTACTTACCGATCACCCCAGCAGCATTGCAATCTCTGCAGCACCTTCTTACTTACCGATCACCCCAGCAGCATTGCAATCTCTGCAGCACTCTTACTTACCGATCACCCCAGCAGCATTGCAATCTCTGCAGCACCTTCTTACTTACTGATCATCACAGCAGCATTGCAATCTCTGCAGCACTTATACTTACCATCATCACAACAGCATTGCAATCTCTGCAACACCTTCTTACTTACTGATCATCACAGCAGCATTGCAATCTCTGCAGCACTCTTACTTACTGATCATCACAGCAGCATGTCAATCTCTGCAGCACCCTTACTTACTGATCATCACAGCAGCATTGCAATCTCTGCAGCACTCTTACTTACTGATCATCACAGCAGCATTGCAATCTCTGCAGCACTCTTACTTACCGATCATCACAGCAGCATTGCAATCTCTGCAGCACTCTTACTTACCGATAATCACAGCAGCATTGCAATCTCTGCAGCACTCTTATTTACTGTTCATCACAGCAGCATTGCAATCTCTGCAGCACTCTTACTTACTGATCATCACAGCAGCATTGCAATCTCTGCAGCACCTTCTTACTTACCGATCATCACAGCAGCATTGCAATCTCGGCAGCACCTTCTTACTTACTGATCATCACAGCAGCATTGGAAGCTCTGCAGCACTCTTACTTACTGATCATCACAGCAGCATTGCAATCTCTGCAGCACCTTCTTACTTACTGATCATCACAGCAGCATTGCAATCTCTGCAGCACCCTTACTTACTGATCATCACAGCAGCATTGCAATCTCTGCAGCACTCTTACTTACTGATCATCACAGCAGCATTGCAATCTCTGCAGCACCCTTACTTACCGATCATCACAGCAGCATTTCAATCTCTGCAGCACCCTTACTTACTGATCATCACAGCAGCATTGCAATCTCTGCAGCACTCTTACTTACTGATCATCACAGCAGCATTGCAATCTCTGCAGCACTCTTACTTACCGATCATCACAGCAGCATTGCAATCTCTGCAGCACTCTTACTTACCGATAATCACAGCAGCATTGCAATCTCTGCAGCACTCTTATTTACTGTTCATCACAGCAGCATTGCAATCTCTGCAGCACTCTTACTTACTGATCATCACAGCAGCATTGCAATCTCTGCAGCACCTTCTTACTTACCGATCATCACAGCAGCATTGCAATCTCGGCAGCACCTTCTTACTTACTGATCATCACAGCAGCATTGGAAGCTCTGCAGCACTCTTACTTACTGATCATCACAGCAGCATTGCAATCTCTGCAGCACCTTCTTACTTACTGATCATCACAGCAGCATTGCAATCTCTGCAGCACCCTTACTTACTGATCATCACAGCAGCATTGCAATCTCTGCAGCACTCTTACTTACTGATCATCACAGCAGCATTGCAATCTCTGCAGCACCCTTACTTACCGATCATCACAGCAGCATTTCAATCTCTGCAGCACCCTTACTTACTGATCATCACAGCAGCATTGCAATCTCTGCAGCACTCTTACTTACTGATCATCACAGCAGCATTGCAATCTCTGCAGCACGTTCTTACTGATCATCACAGCAGCATTGCAATCTCTGCAGCACTCTTACTTCCTGATCATCACAGCAGCATTGCAATCTCTGCAGCACTCTTACTTACTGATCATCACAGCAGCATTGCAATCTCTGCAGCACCTTCTTACTTACTGATCATCACAGCAGCATTGCAATCTCTGCAACACCTTCTTACTTACTGATCATCACAGCAGCATTGCAATCTCTGCAGCACTCTTACTTACTGATCATCACAGCAGCATTGCAATCTCTGCAGCACTCTTACTTACTGATCATCACAGCAGCATTGCAATCTCTGCAGCATTCTTACTTACGGATCATCACAGCAGCATTGCAATCTCTGCAGCACTCATACTTACTGATCATCACAGCAGCATTGCAATCTCTGCAGCACTCTTATTTACTGATCATCACAGCAGCATTGCAATCTCTGCAGCACTCTTACTTACTGATCATCACAGCAGCATTGCAATCTCTGCAGCACCTTCTTACTTACCGATCATCACAGCAGCATTGCAATCTCTGCAGCACCTTCTTACTTACTGATCATCACAGCAGCATTGCAAGCTCTGTAGCACTCTTACTTACCGATCATCACAGCAGCATTGCAATCTCTGCAGCACTCTTACTTACTGATCATCACAGCAGCATTGCAATCTCTGCAGCACTCATACTTACCGATCATCACAGCAGCATTGCAATCTCTGCAGCACTCTTACTTACTGATCATCACAGCAGCATTGCAATCTCTGCAGCACCTTCTTACTGATCATCACAGCAGCATTGCAATCTCTGCAGCACTCTTACTTACCGATCATCACAGCAGCATTGCAATCTCTGCAGCACCTTCATACTTACTGATCATCACAGCAGCATTGCAATCTCTGCAGCACTCTTACTTACCGATCATCACAGCAGCATTGCAATCTCTGCAGCACTCTTACTTACCGATCATCACAGCAGCATTGCAATCTCTGCAGCACTCTTACTTACCGATCATCACAGCAGCATTGCAATCTCTGCAGCACCTTCTTACTTACTGATCATCACAGCAGCATTGCAATCTCTGCAGCACTCTTACTTACTGATCATCACAGCAGCATTGCAATCTCTGCAGCACTCTTACTTACCGATCATCACAGCAGCATTGCAATCTCTGCAGCACCCTTACTTACTGATCATCACAGCAGCATTGCAATCTCTGCAGCACCCTTACTTACCGATCATCACAGCAGCATTGCAATCTCTGCAGCACCCTTAATTACTGATCATCACAGCAGCATTGCAATCTCTGCAGCACTCTTACTTACTGATCAACACAGCAGCATTGCAATCTCTGCAGCACTCTTACTTATCGATCATCACAACAGCATTGCAATCTCTGCAGCACTCTTACTAACTGATCATCACAGCAGTATTGCAATCTCTGCAGCACTCTTACTTACCGATCATCACAGCAGCATTGCAATCTCTGCAGCACTCTTACTAACTGATCATCACAGCAGCATTGCAATCTCTGCAGCACTCTTACTAACTGATCATCACAGCAGCATTGCAATCTCTGCAGCACCTTCTTACTTACCGATCATCACAGCAGCATTGCAATCTCTGCAGCACTCTTACTTACTGATCATCACAGCAGCATTGCAATCTCTGCAGCACCCTTACTTACCGATCATCACAGCAGCATTGCAATCTCTGCAGCTCTCGTATTTACCGATCATCCCAGCAGCATTGCAATCTCTGCAGCACCCTTACTTACTGATCATCACAGCAGCATTGGAATCTCTGCAGCACTCTTACTTACCGATCACCCCAGCAGCATTGCAATCTCTGCAGCACTCTTACTTACCGATCATCACAACAGCATTGCAATCTCTGCAACACCTTCTTACTTACTGATCATCACAGCAGCATTGCAATCTCTGCAGCACTCTTACTTACTGATCATCACAGCAGCATGTCAATCTCTGCAGCACCCTTACTTACTGATCATCACAGCAGCATTGCAATCTCTGCAGCACTCTTACTTACTGATCATCACAGCAGGATTGCAATCTCTGCAGCACCTTCTTACTTACCGATCATCACAGCAGCATTGCAATCTCTGCAGCACTCTTACTTACCGATAATCACAGCAGCATTGCAATCTCTGCAGCACTCTTATTTACTGTTCATCACAGCAGCATTGCAATCTCTGCAGCACTCTTACTTACTGATCATCACAGCAGCATTGCAATCTCTGCAGCACCTTCTTACTTACCGATCATCACAGCAGCATTGCAATCTCTGCAGCACCCTTACTTACCGATCATCACAGCAGTATTTCAATCTCTGCAGCACCTTCTTACTGATCATCAAAGCAGCATTGCAATCTCTGCAGCACCCTTACTTACTGATCATCACAGCAGCATTGCAATCTCTGCAGCACTCTTACTTACTGATCATCACAGCAGCATTGCAATCTCTGCAGCACGTTCTTACTGATCATCACAGCAGCATTGCAATCTCTGCAGCACTCTTACTTCCTGATCATCACAGCAGCATTGCAATCTCTGCAGCACTCTTATTTACTGATCATCACAGCAGCATTGCAATCTCTGCAGCACCTTCTTACTTACTGATCATCACAGCAGCATTGCAATCTCTGCAACACCTTCTTACTTACTGATCATCACAGCAGCATTGCAATCTCTGCAGCACTCTTACTTACCGATCATCACAGCAGCATTGCAATCTCTGCAGCACTCTTACTTACTGATCATCACAGCAGCATTGCAATCTCTGCAGCACCCTTACTTACTGATCATCACAGCAGCATTGCAATCTCTGCAGCACCTTCTTACTTACTGATCATCACAGCAGCATTGCAATCTCTGCAACACCTTCTTACTTACTGATCATCACAGCAGCATTGCAATCTCTGCAGCACCCTTACTTACGGATAATCACAGCAGCATTGCAATCTCTGCAGCACTCATACGTACTGATCATCACAGCAGCATTGCAATCTCTGCAGCACCCTTACTTACTGATCATCACAGCAGCATTGCAATCTCTGCAGCACTCTTACTTACTGATCATCACAGCAGCATTGCAATCTCTGCAGCACGTTCTTACTGATCATCACAGCAGCATTGCAATCTCTGCAGCACTCTTACTTCCTGATCATCACAGCAGCATTGCAATCTCTGCAGCACTCTTACTTACTGATCATCACAGCAGCATTGCAATCTCTGCAGCACCTTCTTACTTACTGATCATCACAGCAGCATTGCAATCTCTGCAACACCTTCTTACTTACTGATCATCACAGCAGCATTGCAATCTCTGCAGCACTCTTACTTACCGATCATCACAGCAGCATTGCAATCTCTGCAGCACTCTTACTTACTGATCATCACAGCAGCATTGCAATCTCTGCAGCATTCTTACTTACGGATCATCACAGCAGCATTGCAATCTCTGCTGCACTCATACTTACTGATCATCACAGCAGCATTGCAATCTCTGCAGCACTCTTATTTACTGATCATCACAGCAGCATTGCAATCTCTGCAGCACTCTTACTTACTGATCATCACAGCAGCATTGCAATCTCTGCAGCACCTTCTTACTTACCGATCATCACAGCAGCATTGCAATCTCTGCAGCACCTTCTTACTTACTGATCATCACAGCAGCATTGCAAGCTCTGTAGCACTCTTACTTACCGATCATCACAGCAGCATTGCAATCTCTGCAGCACCTTCTTACTGATCATCACAGCAGCATTGCAATCTCTGCAGCACTCTTACTTACTGATCATCACAGCAGCATTGCAATCTCTGCAGCACCTTCTTACTTACTGATCATCACAGCAGCATTGCAATCTCTGCAACACCTTCTTACTTACTGATCATCACAGCAGCATTGCAATCTCTGCAGCACTCTTACTTACCGATCATCACAGCAGCATTGCAATCTCTGCAGCACTCTTACTTACTGATCATCACAGCAGCATTGCAATCTCTGCAGCATTCTTACTTACGGATCATCACAGCAGCATTGCAATCTCTGCAGCACTCATACTTACTGATCATCACAGCAGCATTGCAATCTCTGCAGCACTCTTATTTACTGATCATCACAGCAGCATTGCAATCTCTGCAGCACTCTTACTTACTGATCATCACAGCAGCATTGCAATCTCTGCAGCACCTTCTTACTTACCGATCATCACAGCAGCATTGCAATCTCTGCAGCACCTTCTTACTTACTGATCATCACAGCAGCATTGCAAGCTCTGTAGCACTCTTACTTACCGATCATCACAGCAGCATTGCAATCTCTGCAGCACTCTTACTTACTGATCATCACAGCAGCATTGCAATCTCTGCAGCACTCATACTTACCGATCATCACAGCAGCATTGCAATCTCTGCAGCACTCTTACTTACTGATCATCACAGCAGCATTGCAATCTCTGCAGCACCTTCTTACTGATCATCACAGCAGCATTGCAATCTCTGCAGCACTCTTACTTACCGATCATCACAGCAGCATTGCAATCTCTGCAGCACCTTCATACTTACTGATCATCACAGCAGCATTGCAATCTCTGCAGCACTCTTACTTACCGATCATCACAGCAGCATTGCAATCTCTGCAGCACTCTTACTTACCGATCATCACAGCAGCATTGCAATCTCTGCAGCACTCTTACTTACCGATCATCACAGCAGCATTGCAATCTCTGCAGCACCTTCTTACTTACTGATCATCACAGCAGCATTGCAATCTCTGCAGCACTCTTACTTACTGATCATCACAGCAGCATTGCAATCTCTGCAGCACTCTTACTTACCGATCATCACAGCAGCATTGCAATCTCTGCAGCACCCTTACTTACTGATCATCACAGCAGCATTGCAATCTCTGCAGCACCCTTACTTACCGATCATCACAGCAGCATTGCAATCTCTGCAGCACCCTTAATTACTGATCATCACAGCAGCATTGCAATCTCTGCAGCACTCTTACTTACTGATCAACACAGCAGCATTGCAATCTCTGCAGCACTCTTACTTATCGATCATCACAACAGCATTGCAATCTCTGCAGCACTCTTACTAACTGATCATCACAGCAGTATTGCAATCTCTGCAGCACTCTTACTTACCGATCATCACAGCAGCATTGCAATCTCTGCAGCACTCTTACTAACTGATCATCACAGCAGCATTGCAATCTCTGCAGCACTCTTACTAACTGATCATCACAGCAGCATTGCAATCTCTGCAGCACCTTCTTACTTACCGATCATCACAGCAGCATTGCAATCTCTGCAGCACTCTTACTTACTGATCATCACAGCAGCATTGCAATCTCTGCAGCACCCTTACTTACCGATCATCACAGCAGCATTGCAATCTCTGCAGCTCTCGTATTTACCGATCATCCCAGCAGCATTGCAATCTCTGCAGCACCCTTACTTACTGATCATCACAGCAGCATTGGAATCTCTGCAGCACTCTTACTTACCGATCACCCCAGCAGCATTGCAATCTCTGCAGCACCTTCTTACTTACTGATCATCACAGCAGCATTGCAATCTCTGCAGCACTCATACTTACCGATCATCACAACAGCATTGCAATCTCTGCAACACCTTCTTACTTACTGATCATCACAGCAGCATTGCAATCTCTGCAGCACTCTTACTTACTGATCATCACAGCAGCATGTCAATCTCTGCAGCACCCTTACTTACTGATCATCACAGCAGCATTGCAATCTCTGCAGCACTCTTACTTACTGATCATCACAGCAGGATTGCAATCTCTGCAGCACTCTTACTTACCGATCATCACAGCAGCATTGCAATCTCTGCAGCACTCTTACTTACCGATAATCACAGCAGCATTGCAATCTCTGCAGCACTCTTATTTACTGTTCATCACAGCAGCATTGCAATCTCTGCAGCACTCTTACTTACTGATCATCACAGCAGCATTGCAATCTCTGCAGCACCTTCTTACTTACCGATCATCACAGCAGCATTGCAATCTCTGCAGCACCCTTACTTACCGATCATCACAGCAGTATTTCAATCTCTGCAGCACCTTCTTACTGATCATCAAAGCAGCATTGCAATCTCTGCAGCACCCTTACTTACTGATCATCACAGCAGCATTGCAATCTCTGCAGCACTCTTACTTACTGATCATCACAGCAGCATTGCAATCTCTGCAGCACGTTCTTACTGATCATCACAGCAGCATTGCAATCTCTGCAGCACTCTTACTTCCTGATCATCACAGCAGCATTGCAATCTCTGCAGCACTCTTATGTACTGATCATCACAGCAGCATTGCAATCTCTGCAGCACCTTCTTACTTACTGATCATCACAGCAGCATTGCAATCTCTGCAGCACTCTTACTTACCGATCATCACAGCAGCATTGCAATCTCTGCAGCACTCTTACTTACTGATCATCACAGCAGCATTGCAATCTCTGCAGCACCCTTACTTACTGATCATCACAGCAGCATTGCAATCTCTGCAGCACCTTCTTACTTACTGATCATCACAGCAGCATTGCAATCTCTGCAGCACTCTTACTTCCTGATCATCACAGCAGCATTGCAATCTCTGCAGCACTCTTATTTACTGATCATCACAGCAGCATTGCAATCTCTGCAGCACCTTCTTACTTACTGATCATCACAGCAGCATTGCAATCTCTGCAGCACTCTTACTTACCGATCATCACAGCAGCATTGCAATCTCTGCAGCACTCTTACTTACTGATCATCACAGCAGCATTGCAATCTCTGCAGCACCCTTACTTACTGATCATCACAGCAGCATTGCAATCTCTGCAGCACCTTCTTACTTACTGATCATCACAGCAGCATTGCAATCTCTGCAACACCTTCTTACTTACTGATCATCACAGCAGCATTGCAATCTCTGCAGCACCCTTACTTACGGATAATCACAGCAGCATTGCAATCTCTGCAGCACTCATACGTACTGATCATCACAGCAGCATTGCAATCTCTGCAGCACCCTTACTTACTGATCATCACAGCAGCATTGCAATCTCTGCAGCACTCTTACTTACCGATCATCACAGCAGCATTGCAATCTCTGCAACACCTTCTTACTTACTGATCATCACAGCAGCATTGCAATCTCTGCAGCACCTTCTTACTTACTGATCATCACAGCAGCATTGCAATCTCTGCAGCACTCTTACTAACTGATCATCACAGCAGCATTGCAATCTCTGCAGCACTCGTATTTACTGATCATCACAGCAGCATTGCAATCTCTGCAGCACCCTTACTTACTGATCATCACAGCAGCATTGCAATCTCTGCAGCACCTTCTTACTTACCGATCATCACAGCAGCATTGCAATCTCTGCAGCACTCTTACTTACCGATCATCACAGCAGCATTGCAATCTCTGCAACACCTTCTTACTTACTGATCATCACAGCAGCATTGCAATCTCTGCAGCACTCGTACTTACTGATCATCACAGCAGCATTGCAATCTCTGCAGCACCCTTACTTACTGATCATCACAGCAGCATTGCAATCTCTGCAGCACTCTTACTTACTGATCATCACAGCAGCATTGCAATCTCTGCAGCACCTTCTTACTTATCGATCATCACTGCAGCATTGCAATCTCTGCAGCACTCTTACTTACTGCTCATCACAGGAGCATTGCAATCTCTGCAGCACTCTTACTTACCGATAATCACAGCAGCATTGCAATCTCTGCAGCACTCTTATTTACTGTTCATCACAGCAGCATTGCAATCTCTGCAGCACTCTTACTTACTGATCATCACAGCAGCATTGCAATCTCTGCAGCACCTTCTTACTTACCGATCATCACAGCAGCATTGCAATCTCGGCAGCACCTTCTTACTTACTGATCATCACAGCAGCATTGGAAGCTCTGCAGCACTCTTACTTACCGATCATCACAGCAGCATTGCAATCTCTGCAGCACTCTTACTTACTGATCATCACAGCAGCATTGCAATCTCTGCAGCACTCTTACTTACTGATCATAACAGCAGCATTGCAATCTCTGCAGCACTCTTACTTACCGATCATCACAGCAGCATTGCAATCTCTGCAGCACTCTTACTTACTGATCATCACAGCAGCATTGCAATCTCTGCAGCACCGTTACTTACTGATCATCACAGCAGCATTCCAATCTCTGCAGCACCCTTACTTACCGATCATCACAGCAGCATTGCAATCTCTGCAGCACCCTTACTTACCGATCATCACAGCAGCATTTCAATCTCTGCAGCACCCTTACTTACTGATCATCACAGCAGCATTGCAATCTCTGCAGCACTCTTACTTACTGATCATCACAGCAGCATTGCAATCTCTGCAGCACTCTTACTTACTGATCATCACAGCAGCATTGCAATCTCTGCAGCACGTTCTTACTGATCATCACAGCAGCATTGCAATCTCTGCAGCACTCTTACTTCCTGATCATCACAGCAGCATTGCAATCTCTGCAGCACTCTTACTTACTGATCATCACAGCAGCATTGCAATCTCTGCAGCACCTTCTTACTTACTGATCATCACAGCAGCATTGCAATCTCTGCAACACCTTCTTACTTACTGATCATCACTGCAGCATTGCAATCTCTGCAGCACTCTTACTTACCGATCATCACAGCAGCATTGCAATCTCTGCAGCACTCTTACTTACTGATCATCACAGCAGCATTGCAATCTCTGCAGCATTCTTACTTACGGATCATCACAGCAGCATTGCAATCTCTGCAGCACTCATACTTACTGATCATCACAGCAGCATTGCAATCTCTGCAGCACTCTTATTTACTGATCATCACAGCAGCATTGCAATCTCTGCAGCACTCTTACTTACTGATCATCACAGCAGCATTGCAATCTCTGCAGCACCTTCTTACTTACCGATCATCACAGCAGCATTGCAATCTCTGCAGCACCTTCTTACTTACTGATCATCACAGCAGCATTGCAAGCTCTGTAGCACTCTTACTTACCGATCATCACAGCAGCATTGCAATCTCTGCAGCACTCTTACTTACTGATCATCACAGCAGCATTGCAATCTCTGCAGCACTCATACTTACCGATCATCACAGCAGCATTGCAATCTCTGCAGCACTCTTACTTACTGATCATCACAGCAGCATTGCAATCTCTGCAGCACCTTCTTACTGATCATCACAGCAGCATTGCAATCTCTGCAGCACTCTTACTTACCGATCATCACAGCAGCATTGCAATCTCTGCAGCACCTTCATACTTACTGATCATCACAGCAGCATTGCAATCTCTGCAGCACTCTTACTTACCGATCATCACAGCAGCATTGCAATCTCTGCAGCACTCTTACTTACCGATCATCACAGCAGCATTGCAATCTCTGCAGCACTCTTACTTACCGATCATCACAGCAGCATTGCAATCTCTGCAGCACCTTCTTACTTACTGATCATTACAGCAGCATTGCAATCTCTGCAGCACTCTTACTTACTGATCATCACAGCAGCATTGCAATCTCTGCAGCACTCTTACTTACCGATCATCACAGCAGCATTGCAATCTCTGCAGCACTCTTACTTACCGATCATCACAGCAGCATTGCAATCTCTGCAGCACTCTTACTTACCGATCATCACAGCAGCATTGCAATCTCTGCAGCACCCTTACTTACTGATCATCACAGCAGCATTGCAATCTCTGCAGCACCCTTACTTACCGATCATCACAGCAGCATTGCAATCTCTGCAGCACCCTTAATTACTGATCATCACAGCAGCATTGCAATCTCTGCAGCACTCTTACTTACTGATCAACACAGCAGCATTGCAATCTCTGCAGCACTCTTACTTATCGATCATCACAACAGCATTGCAATCTCTGCAGCACTCTTACTAACTGATCATCACAGCAGTATTGCAATCTCTGCAGCACTCTTACTTACCGATCATCACAGCAGCATTGCAATCTCTGCAGCACTCTTACTAACTGATCATCACAGCAGCATTGCAATCTCTGCAGCACCTTCTTACTTACCGATCATCACAGCAGCATTGCAATCTCTGCAGCACTCTTACTTACTGATCATCACAGCAGCATTGCAATCTCTGCAGCACCCTTACTTACCGATCATCACAGCAGCATTGCAATCTCTGCAGCACTCTTATTTACCGATCATCCCAGCAGCATTGCAATCTCTGCAGCACCCTTACTTACTGATCATCACAGCAGCATTGCAATCTCTGCAGCACCTTCTTACTTACTGATCATCACAGCAGCATTGCAATCTCTGCAGCACTCATACTTACCGATCATCACAACAGCATTGCAATCTCTGCAACACCTTCTTACTTACTGATCATCACAGCAGCATTGCAATCTCTGCAGCACTCTTACTTACTGATCATCACAGCAGCATGTCAATCTCTGCAGCACCCTTACTTACTGATCATCACAGCAGCATTGCAATCTCTGCAGCACTCTTACTTACTGATCATCACAGCAGCATTGCAATCTCTGCAGCACTCTTACTTACCGATCATCACAGCAGCATTGCAATCTCTGCAGCACTCTTACTTACCGATAATCACAGCAGCATTGCAATCTCTGCAGCACTCTTATTTACTGTTCATCACAGCAGCATTGCAATCTCTGCAGCACTCTTACTTACTGATCATCACAGCAGCATTGCAATCTCTGCAGCACCTTCTTACTTACCGATCATCACAGCAGCATTGCAATCTCTGCAGCACCCTTACTTACCGATCATCACAGCAGCATTTCAATCTCTGCAGCACCTTCTTACTGATCATCAAAGCAGCATTGCAATCTCTGCAGCACCCTTACTTACTGATCATCACAGCAGCATTGCAATCTCTGCAGCACTCTTACTTACTGATCATCACAGCAGCATTGCAATCTCTGCAGCACGTTCTTACTGATCATCACAGCAGCATTGCAATCTCTGCAGCACTCTTACTTCCTGATCATCACAGCAGCATTGCAATCTCTGCAGCACTCTTATTTACTGATCATCACAGCAGCATTGCAATCTCTGCAGCACCTTCTTACTTACTGATCATCACAGCAGCATTGCAATCTCTGCAACACCTTCTTACTTACTGATCATCACAGCAGCATTGCAATCTCTGCAGCACTCTTACTTACCGATCATCACAGCAGCATTGCAATCTCTGCAGCACTCTTACTTACTGATCATCACAGCAGCATTGCAATCTCTGCAGCACCCTTACTTACTGATCATCACAGCAGCATTGCAATCTCTGCAGCACCTTCTTACTTACTGATCATCACAGCAGCATTGCAATCTCTGCAACACCTTCTTACTTACTGATCATCACAGCAGCATTGCAATCTCTGCAGCACCCTTACTTACGGATAATCACAGCAGCATTGCAATCTCTGCAGCACTCATACTTACTGATCATCACAGCAGCATTGCAATCTCTGCAGCACCCTTACTTACTGATCATCATAGCAGCATTGCAATCTCTGCAGCACTCTTACTTACCGATCATCACAGCAGCATTGCAATCTCTGCAGCACTCTTACTTACTGATCATCACAGCAGCATTGCAATCTCTGCAGCACCCTTACTTACTGATCATCACAGCAGCATTGCAATCTCTGCAGCACCTTCTTACTTACTGATCATCACAGCAGCATTGCAATCTCTGCAACACCTTCTTACTTACTGATCATCACAGCAGCATTGCAATCTCTGCAGCACCCTTACTTACGGATAATCACAGCAGCATTGCAATCTCTGCAGCACTCATACGTACTGATCATCACAGCAGCATTGCAATCTCTGCAGCACCCTTACTTACTGATCATCACAGCAGCATTGCAATCTCTGCAGCACTCTTACTTACCGATCATCACAGCAGCATTGCAATCTCTGCAACACCTTCTTACTTACTGATCATCACAGCAGCATTGCAATCTCTGCAGCACCTTCTTACTTACTGATCATCACAGCAGCATTGCAATCTCTGCAGCACTCTTACTAACTGATCATCACAGCAGCATTGCAATCTCTGCAGCACTCGTATTTACTGATCATCACAGCAGTATTGCAATCTCTGCAGCACCCTTACTTACTGATCATCACAGCAGCATTGCAATCTCTGCAGCACCTTCTTACTTACCGATCATCACAGCAGCATTGCAATCTCTGCAGCACTCTTACTTACCGATCATCACAGCAGCATTGCAATCTCTGCAACACCTTCTTACTTACTGATCATCACAGCAGCATTGCAATCTCTGCAGCACTCGTACTTACTGATCATCACAGCAGCATTGCAATCTCTGCAGCACCCTTACTTACTGATCATCACAGCAGCATTGCAATCTCTGCAGCACTCTTACTTACTGATCATCACAGCAGCATTGCAATCTCTGCAGCACCTTCTTACTTATCGATCATCACTGCAGCATTGCAATCTCTGCAGCACTCTTACTTACTGCTCATCACAGGAGCATTGCAATCTCTGCAGCACTCTTACTTACCGATAATCACAGCAGCATTGCAATCTCTGCAGCACTCTTATTTACTGTTCATCACAGCAGCATTGCAATCTCTGCAGCACTCTTACTTACTGATCATCACAGCAGCATTGCAATCTCTGCAGCACCTTCTTACTTACCGATCATCACAGCAGCATTGCAATCTCGGCAGCACCTTCTTACTTACTGATCATCACAGCAGCATTGGAAGCTCTGCAGCACTCTTACTTACCGATCATCACAGCAGCATTGCAATCTCTGCAGCACTCTTACTTACTGATCATCACAGCAGCATTGCAATCTCTGCAGCACTCTTACTTACTGATCATAACAGCAGCATTGCAATCTCTGCAGCACTCTTACTTACCGATCATCACAGCAGCATTGCAATCTCTGCAGCACTCTTACTTACTGATCATCACAGCAGCATTGCAATCTCTGCAGCACCGTTACTTACTGATCATCACAGCAGCATTCCAATCTCTGCAGCACCCTTACTTACCGATCATCACAGCAGCATTGCAATCTCTGCAGCACCCTTACTTACCGATCATCACAGCAGCATTTCAATCTCTGCAGCACCCTTACTTACTGATCATCACAGCAGCATTGCAATCTCTGCAGCACCCTTACTTACCGATCATCACAGCAGCATTGCAATCTCTGCAGCACCCTTAATTACTGATCATCACAGCAGCATTGCAATCTCTGCAGCACTCTTACTTACTGATCAACACAGCAGCATTGCAATCTCTGCAGCACTCTTACTTATCGATCATCACAACAGCATTGCAATCTCTGCAGCACTCTTACTAACTGATCATCACAGCAGTATTGCAATCTCTGCAGCACTCTTACTTACCGATCATCACAGCAGCATTGCAATCTCTGCAGCACTCTTACTAACTGATCATCACAGCAGCATTGCAATCTCTGCAGCACCTTCTTACTTACCGATCATCACAGCAGCATTGCAATCTCTGCAGCACTCTTACTTACTGATCATCACAGCAGCATTGCAATCTCTGCAGCACCCTTACTTACCGATCATCACAGCAGCATTGCAATCTCTGCAGCACTCTTATTTACCGATCATCCCAGCAGCATTGCAATCTCTGCAGCACCCTTACTTACTGATCATCACAGCAGCATTGCAATCTCTGCAGCACCTTCTTACTTACTGATCATCACAGCAGCATTGCAATCTCTGCAGCACTCATACTTACCGATCATCACAACAGCATTGCAATCTCTGCAACACCTTCTTACTTACTGATCATCACAGCAGCATTGCAATCTCTGCAGCACTCTTACTTACTGATCATCACAGCAGCATGTCAATCTCTGCAGCACCCTTACTTACTGATCATCACAGCAGCATTGCAATCTCTGCAGCACTCTTACTTACTGATCATCACAGCAGCATTGCAATCTCTGCAGCACTCTTACTTACCGATCATCACAGCAGCATTGCAATCTCTGCAGCACTCTTACTTACCGATAATCACAGCAGCATTGCAATCTCTGCAGCACTCTTATTTACTGTTCATCACAGCAGCATTGCAATCTCTGCAGCACTCTTACTTACTGATCATCACAGCAGCATTGCAATCTCTGCAGCACCTTCTTACTTACCGATCATCACAGCAGCATTGCAATCTCTGCAGCACCCTTACTTACCGATCATCACAGCAGCATTTCAATCTCTGCAGCACCTTCTTACTGATCATCAAAGCAGCATTGCAATCTCTGCAGCACCCTTACTTACTGATCATCACAGCAGCATTGCAATCTCTGCAGCACTCTTACTTACTGATCATCACAGCAGCATTGCAATCTCTGCAGCACGTTCTTACTGATCATCACAGCAGCATTGCAATCTCTGCAGCACTCTTACTTCCTGATCATCACAGCAGCATTGCAATCTCTGCAGCACTCTTATTTACTGATCATCACAGCAGCATTGCAATCTCTGCAGCACCTTCTTACTTACTGATCATCACAGCAGCATTGCAATCTCTGCAACACCTTCTTACTTACTGATCATCACAGCAGCATTGCAATCTCTGCAGCACTCTTACTTACCGATCATCACAGCAGCATTGCAATCTCTGCAGCACTCTTACTTACTGATCATCACAGCAGCATTGCAATCTCTGCAGCACCCTTACTTACTGATCATCACAGCAGCATTGCAATCTCTGCAGCACCTTCTTACTTACTGATCATCACAGCAGCATTGCAATCTCTGCAACACCTTCTTACTTACTGATCATCACAGCAGCATTGCAATCTCTGCAGCACCCTTACTTACGGATAATCACAGCAGCATTGCAATCTCTGCAGCACTCATACTTACTGATCATCACAGCAGCATTGCAATCTCTGCAGCACCCTTACTTACTGATCATCATAGCAGCATTGCAATCTCTGCAGCACTCTTACTTACCGATCATCACAGCAGCATTGCAATCTCTGCAGCACTCTTACTTACTGATCATCACAGCAGCATTGCAATCTCTGCAGCACCCTTACTTACTGATCATCACAGCAGCATTGCAATCTCTGCAGCACCTTCTTACTTACTGATCATCACAGCAGCATTGCAATCTCTGCAACACCTTCTTACTTACTGATCATCACAGCAGCATTGCAATCTCTGCAGCACCCTTACTTACGGATAATCACAGCAGCATTGCAATCTCTGCAGCACTCATACGTACTGATCATCACAGCAGCATTGCAATCTCTGCAGCACCCTTACTTACTGATCATCACAGCAGCATTGCAATCTCTGCAGCACTCTTACTTACCGATCATCACAGCAGCATTGCAATCTCTGCAACACCTTCTTACTTACTGATCATCACAGCAGCATTGCAATCTCTGCAGCACCTTCTTACTTACTGATCATCACAGCAGCATTGCAATCTCTGCAGCACTCTTACTAACTGATCATCACAGCAGCATTGCAATCTCTGCAGCACTCGTATTTACTGATCATCACAGCAGTATTGCAATCTCTGCAGCACCCTTACTTACTGATCATCACAGCAGCATTGCAATCTCTGCAGCACCTTCTTACTTACCGATCATCACAGCAGCATTGCAATCTCTGCAGCACTCTTACTTACCGATCATCACAGCAGCATTGCAATCTCTGCAACACCTTCTTACTTACTGATCATCACAGCAGCATTGCAATCTCTGCAGCACTCGTACTTACTGATCATCACAGCAGCATTGCAATCTCTGCAGCACCCTTACTTACTGATCATCACAGCAGCATTGCAATCTCTGCAGCACTCTTACTTACTGATCATCACAGCAGCATTGCAATCTCTGCAGCACCTTCTTACTTATCGATCATCACTGCAGCATTGCAATCTCTGCAGCACTCTTACTTACTGCTCATCACAGGAGCATTGCAATCTCTGCAGCACTCTTACTTACCGATAATCACAGCAGCATTGCAATCTCTGCAGCACTCTTATTTACTGTTCATCACAGCAGCATTGCAATCTCTGCAGCACTCTTACTTACTGATCATCACAGCAGCATTGCAATCTCTGCAGCACCTTCTTACTTACCGATCATCACAGCAGCATTGCAATCTCGGCAGCACCTTCTTACTTACTGATCATCACAGCAGCATTGGAAGCTCTGCAGCACTCTTACTTACCGATCATCACAGCAGCATTGCAATCTCTGCAGCACTCTTACTTACTGATCATCACAGCAGCATTGCAATCTCTGCAGCACTCTTACTTACTGATCATAACAGCAGCATTGCAATCTCTGCAGCACTCTTACTTACCGATCATCACAGCAGCATTGCAATCTCTGCAGCACTCTTACTTACTGATCATCACAGCAGCATTGCAATCTCTGCAGCACCGTTACTTACTGATCATCACAGCAGCATTCCAATCTCTGCAGCACCCTTACTTACCGATCATCACAGCAGCATTGCAATCTCTGCAGCACCCTTACTTACCGATCATCACAGCAGCATTTCAATCTCTGCAGCACCCTTACTTACTGATCATCACAGCAGCATTGCAATCTCTGCAGCACTCTTACTTACTGATCATCACAGCAGCATTGCAATCTCTGCAGCACTCTTACTTACTGATCATCACAGCAGCATTGCAATCTCTGCAGCACGTTCTTACTGATCATCACAGCAGCATTGCAATCTCTGCAGCACTCTTACTTCCTGATCATCACAGCAGCATTGCAATCTCTGCAGCACTCTTACTTACTGATCATCACAGCAGCATTGCAATCTCTGCAGCACCTTCTTACTTACTGATCATCACAGCAGCATTGCAATCTCTGCAACACCTTCTTACTTACTGATCATCACAGCAGCATTGCAATCTCTGCAGCACTCTTACTTACCGATCATCACAGCAGCATTGCAATCTCTGCAGCACTCTTACTTACTGATCATCACAGCAGCATTGCAATCTCTGCAGCATTCTTACTTACGGATCATCACAGCAGCATTGCAATCTCTGCAGCACTCATACTTACTGATCATCACAGCAGCATTGCAATCTCTGCAGCACTCTTATTTACTGATCATCACAGCAGCATTGCAACCTCTGCAGCACTCTTACTTACTGATCATCACAGCAGCATTGCAATCTCTGCAGCACCTTCTTACTTACCGATCATCACAGCAGCATTGCAATCTCTGCAGCACCTTCTTACTTACTGATCATCACAGCAGCATTGCAAGCTCTGTAGCACTCTTACTTACCGATCATCACAGCAGCATTGCAATCTCTGCAGCACTCTTACTTACTGATCATCACAGCAGCATTGCAATCTCTGCAGCACTCATACTTACCGATCATCACAGCAGCATTGCAATCTCTGCAGCACTCTTACTTACTGATCATCACAGCAGCATTGCAATCTCTGCAGCACCTTCTTACTGATCATCACAGCAGCATTGCAATCTCTGCAGCACTCTTACTTACCGATCATCACAGCAGCATTGCAATCTCTGCAGCACCTTCATACTTACTGATCATCACAGCAGCATTGCAATCTCTGCAGCACTCTTACTTACCGATCATCACAGCAGCATTGCAATCTCTGCAGCACTCTTACTTACCGATCATCACAGCAGCATTGCAATCTCTGCAGCACTCTTACTTACCGATCATCACAGCAGCATTGCAATCTCTGCAGCACCTTCTTACTTACTGATCATCACAGCAGCATTGCAATCTCTGCAGCACTCTTACTTACTGATCATCACAGCAGCATTGCAATCTCTGCAGCACTCTTACTTACCGATCATCACAGCAGCATTGCAATCTCTGCAGCACTCTTACTTACCGATCATCACAGCAGCATTGCAATCTCTGCAGCACTCTTACTTACCGATCATCACAGCAGCATTGCAATCTCTGCAGCACCCTTACTTACTGATCATCACAGCAGCATTGCAATCTCTGCAGCACCCTTACTTACCGATCATCACAGCAGCATTGCAATCTCTGCAGCACCCTTAATTACTGATCATCACAGCAGCATTGCAATCTCTGCAGCACTCTTACTTACTGATCAACACAGCAGCATTGCAATCTCTGCAGCACTCTTACTTATCGATCATCACAACAGCATTGCAATCTCTGCAGCACTCTTACTAACTGATCATCACAGCAGTATTGCAATCTCTGCAGCACTCTTACTTACCGATCATCACAGCAGCATTGCAATCTCTGCAGCACTCTTACTAACTGATCATCACAGCAGCATTGCAATCTCTGCAGCACCTTCTTACTTACCGATCATCACAGCAGCATTGCAATCTCTGCAGCACTCTTACTTACTGATCATCACAGCAGCATTGCAATCTCTGCAGCACCCTTACTTACCGATCATCACAGCAGCATTGCAATCTCTGCAGCACTCGTATTTACCGATCATCCCAGCAGCATTGCAATCTCTGCAGCACCCTTACTTACTGATCATCACAGCAGCATTGGAATCTCTGCAGCACTCTTACTTACCGATCACCCCAGCAGCATTGCAATCTCTGCAGCACCTTCTTACTTACTGATCATCACAGCAGCATTGCAATCTCTGCAGCACTCATACTTACCGATCATCACAACAGCATTGCAATCTCTGCAACACCTTCTTACTTACTGATCATCACAGCAGCATTGCAATCTCTGCAGCACTCTTACTTACTGATCATCACAGCAGCATGTCAATCTCTGCAGCACCCTTACTTACTGATCATCACAGCAGCATTGCAATCTCTGCAGCACTCTTACTTACTGATCATCACAGCAGCATTGCAATCTCTGCAGCACTCTTACTTACCGATCATCACAGCAGCATTGCAATCTCTGCAGCACTCTTACTTACCGATAATCACAGCAGCATTGCAATCTCTGCAGCACTCTTATTTACTGTTCATCACAGCAGCATTGCAATCTCTGCAGCACTCTTACTTACTGATCATCACAGCAGCATTGCAATCTCTGCAGCACCTTCTTACTTACCGATCATCACAGCAGCATTGCAATCTCTGCAGCACCCTTACTTACCGATCATCACAGCAGCATTTCAATCTCTGCAGCACCTTCTTACTGATCATCAAAGCAGCATTGCAATCTCTGCAGCACCCTTACTTACTGATCATCACAGCAGCATTGCAATCTCTGCAGCACTCTTACTTACTGATCATCACAGCAGCATTGCAATCTCTGCAGCACGTTCTTACTGATCATCACAGCAGCATTGCAATCTCTGCAGCACTCTTACTTCCTGATCATCACAGCAGCATTGCAATCTCTGCAGCACTCTTATTTACTGATCATCACAGCAGCATTGCAATCTCTGCAGCACCTTCTTACTTACTGATCATCACAGCAGCATTGCAATCTCTGCAACACCTTCTTACTTACTGATCATCACAGCAGCATTGCAATCTCTGCAGCACTCTTACTTACCGATCATCACAGCAGCATTGCAATCTCTGCAGCACTCTTACTTACTGATCATCACAGCAGCATTGCAATCTCTGCAGCACCCTTACTTACTGATCATCACAGCAGCATTGCAATCTCTGCAGCACCTTCTTACTTACTGATCATCACAGCAGCATTGCAATCTCTGCAACACCTTCTTACTTACTGATCATCACAGCAGCATTGCAATCTCTGCAGCACCCTTACTTACGGATAATCACAGCAGCATTGCAATCTCTGCAGCACTCATACTTACTGATCATCACAGCAGCATTGCAATCTCTGCAGCACCCTTACTTACTGATCATCACAGCAGCATTGCAATCTCTGCAGCACTCTTACTTGCCGATCATCACAGCAGCATTGCAATCTCTGCAGCACTCTTACTTACCGATCATCACAGCAGCATTGCAATCTCTGCAACACCTTCTTACTTACTGATCATCACAGCAGCATTGCAATCTCTGCAGCACCTTCTTACTTACTGATCATCACAGCAGCATTGCAATCTCTGCAGCACTCTTACTAACTGATCATCACAGCAGCATTGCAATCTCTGCAGCACTCGTATTTACTGATCATCACAGCAGCATTGCAATCTCTGCAGCACCCTTACTTACTGATCATCACAGCAGCATTGCAATCTCTGCAGCACCTTCTTACTTACCGATCATCACAGCAGCATTGCAATCTCTGCAGCACTCTTACTTACCGATCATCACAGCAGCATTGCAATCTCTGCAACACCTTCTTACTTACTGATCATCACAGCAGCATTGCAATCTCTGCAGCACTCGTACTTACTGATCATCACAGCAGCATTGCAATCTCTGCAGCACCCTTACTTACTGATCATCACAGCAGCATTGCAATCTCTGCAGCACTCTTACTTACTGATCATCACAGCAGCATTGCAATCTCTGCAGCACCTTCTTACTTATCGATCATCACTGCAGCATTGCAATCTCTGCAGCACCGTTACTTACTGATCATCACAGCAGCATTGCAATCTCTGCAGCACCCTTACTTACTGATCATCACAGCAGCATTGCAATCTCTGCAGCACTCTTACTTACTGCTCATCACAGCAGCATTGCAATCTCTGAAGCACTCTTACTTACTGATCATCACAGCAGCATTGCAATCTCTGCAGCACCCTTACTTACCGATCATCACAGCAGCATTGCAATCTCTGCAGCACCCTTACTTACCGATCATCACAGCAGCATTGCAATGTCTGCAGCACTCTTACTTACTGATCATCACAGCAGCATTACAATCTCTGCAGCACCTTCTTACTTACCGATCATAACAGCAGCATTGCAATCTCTGCAGCACTCATACTTACCGATAATCACAGCAGCATTGCAATCTCTGCAGCACCTTCTTACTTACCGATCATCACAGCAGCATTGCAATCTCTGCAGCACCTTCTTACTTACCGATCATCACAGCAGCATTGCAATCTCTGCAGCACCCTTACTTACCGATCATCACAGCAGCATTGCAATCTCTGCAGCACCTTCTTACTACCGATCATCCCAGCAGCATTGCAATCTCTGCAGCACCCTTACTTACCGATCATCACAGCAGCATTGCAATCTCTGCAGCACCTTCTTACTGATCATCACAGCAGCAGTGCAATCTCTGCAACACCTTCGTACTTACTGATCATCACAGCAGCATTGCAATCTATGCAGCACTCTTACTTACTGATCATCAATGCAGCATTGCAATCTCTGCAGCACTCTTACTTACCGATCATCACAGCAGCATTACAATCTCTGCAGCACCTTCTTACTTACCGATCATAACAGCAGCATTGCAATCTCTGCAGCACTCGTACTTACCGATCATCACAGCAGCATTGCAATCTCTGCAGCACCTTCTTACTTACCGATCATCACAGCAGCATTGCAATCTCTGCAGCACCCTTACTTACCGATCATCACAGCAGCATTGCAATCTCTGCAGCACCTTCTTACTACCGATCATCCCAGCAGCATTGCAATCTCTGCAGCACCCTTACTTACCGATCATCACAGCAGCATTGCAATCTCTGCAGCACCTTCTTACTGATCATCACAGCAGCAGTGCAATCTCTGCAACACCTTCGTACTTACTGATCATCACAGCAGCATTGCAATCTATGCAGCACTCTTACTTACTGATCATCACTGCAGCATTGCAATCTCTGCAGCACTCTTACTTACCGATCATCACAGCAGCATTGCAATCTCTGCAGCACCTTCTTACTTAAGCCTCGGTCCCGCTGCGCTCAGTGGCGCGGGCGGCTGCACGGGCTTTCCTCACCAGCAGGGGAATCCTCCCGAGCCGGTCCCGGTCCCCCCTGGCTGCACAGCTTACTACACGCTGTGACGCGTCAGCCGCTATGGAACACAAGAGAATGGTGATCTCTAGCGTTGACGCGTCACGTGGTGTGGCTGTGAGCCAATGGGGAGGGGAGGCTTCGGGAGGAGGAGAGGCTTCGGGGAGCGGGGAGGAGTGTGGAGTGAAAGCAGCATGAGTGCCTGTCTGTGTGTGTTTCTGAGTGCGTGCGTGCCTGTCTGTGTGTGTGTGTGTGTCTGAGTGCGTGAGTGCCTGCCTCTGTCTGTGTGTGTGTCTGAGTGCGTGCGTGCCTGTCTGTGTGTGTGTATGTGTCTGAGTGCGTGAGTGCCTGCCTCTGTCTGTCTGTATGTGCCTGTGTGTGTGCGCGTGTGTATGAATGCCTGCGTGTGTCTGTGTGTGCCTGCGTGTGTGTGTTGCTTACTTACCTTAAATCAGCAGCTCCAGCCCGAGCCGTGGAGAGAGGGGGGGGGAGAGTAGCGGGTCCCTCCGCTCAAGCCACGCCCCCCCCTCCCTGTCAAACCTCCGACTCCCGCCCACCTCCCGCTCCCTACAGACCGCATATCGCGGTCTGTGTATGTCAGCGCCCCGCCTGTCTGCAGTGCGGGTGCGCTGACTCTGGGAGCGGGGCCTTAGCCTTACTGATCATCACAGCAGCATTGCAATCTCTGCAGCACCTTCTTACTTACTGATCATCACAGCAGCATTGCAATCTCTGCAGCACCCTTACTTACTGATCATCACAGCAGCATTGCAATCTCTGCAGCACTCTTACTTACTGATCATCACAGCAGCATTGCAATCTCTGCAGCACTCTTACTTACTGATCATCACAGCAGCATTGCAATCTGCAGCACTCTTACTTACTGATCATCACAGCAGCATTGCAATCTCTGCAGCACCTTCTTACTTACCGATCATCACAGCAGCATTGCAATCTCTGCAGCACCTTCTTACTGATCATCACAGCAGCATTGCAATCTCTGCAGCACTCTTACTTACTGATCATCACAGCAGCATTGCAATCTCTGCAGCACCCTTACTTACCGATCATCACAGCAGCATTGCAATCTCTGCAGCATTCTTACTTACTGATCATCACAGCAGCATTGCAATCTCTGCAGCACTCTTACTTACCGATCATCACAGCAGCATTGCAATCTCTGCAGCACTCTTACTTACTGATCATCACAGCAGCATTGCAATCTGCAGCACTCTTACTTACTGATCATCACAGCAGCATTGCAATCTCTGCAGCACTCTTACTTACTGATCATCACAGCAGCATTGCAATCTCTGCAGCACCCTTACTTACCGATCATCACAGCAGCATTGCAATCTCTGCAGCACTCTTACTTACTGATCATCACAGCAGCATTGCAATCTCTGCAGCACTCTTACTTACTGATCATCACAGCAGCATTGCAATCTCTGCAGCACCCTTACTTACTGATCATCACAGCAGCATTGCAATCTCTGCAGCACCTTCTTACTTACTGATCATCACAGCAGCATTGCAATCTCTGCAGCACCCTTACTTACTGATCATCACAGCAGCATTGCAATCTCTGCAGCACCTTCTTACTTACTGATCATCACAGCAGCATTGCAATCTCTGCAGCACCCTTACTTACTGATCATCACAGCAGCATTGCAATCTCTGCAGCACTCTTACTTACTGATCATCACAGCAGCATTGCAATCTGCAGCACTCTTACTTACTGATCATCACAGCAGCATTGCAATCTGCAGCACTCTTACTTACTGATCATCACAGCAGCATTGCAATCTGCAGCACTCTTACTTACTGATCATCACAGCAGCATTGCAATCTCTGCAGCACTCTTACTTACTGATCATCACAGCAGCATTGCAATCTCTGCAGCACTCTTACTTACTGATCATCACAGCAGCATTGCAATCTGCAGCACTCTTACTTACTGATCATCACAGCAGCATTGCAATCTCTGCAGCACCTTCTTACTTACCGATCATCACAGCAGCATTGCAATCTCTGCAGCACCTTCTTACTGATCATCACAGCAGCATTGCAATCTCTGCAGCACTCTCACTTACTGATCATCACAGCAGCATTGCAATCTCTGCAGCACCCTTACTTACCGATCATCACAGCAGCATTGCAATCTCTGCTGCATTCTTACTTACTGATCATCACAGCAGCATTGCAATCTCTGCAGCACTCTTACTTACCGATCATCACAGCAGCATTGCAATCTCTGCAGCACTCTTACTTACTGATCATCACAGCAGCATTGCAATCTGCAGCACTCTTACTTACTGATCATCACAGCAGCATTGCAATCTCTGCAGCACTCTTACTTACTGATCATCACAGCAGCATTGCAATCTCTGCAGCACCCTTACTTACCGATCATCACAGCAGCATTGCAATCTCTGCAGCACCTTCTTACTTACTGATCATCACAGCAGCATTGCAATCTCTGCAGCACCCTTACTTACTGATCATCACAGCAGCATTTCAATCTCTGCAGCACTCTTACTTACTGATCATCACAGCAGCATTGCAATCTGCAGCACTCTTACTTACTGATCATCACAGCAGCATTGCAATCTGCAGCACTCTTACTTACTGATCATCACAGCAGCATTGCAATCTCTGCAGCACTCTTACTTACTGATCATCACAGCAGCATTGCAATCTCTGCAGCACTCTTACTTACTGATCATCACAGCAGCATTGCAATCTGCAGCACTCTTACTTACTGATCATCACAGCAGCATTGCAATCTCTGCAGCACCTTCTTACTTACCGATCATCACAGCAGCATTGCAATCTCTGCAGCACCTTCTTACTGATCATCACAGCAGCATTGCAATCTCTGCAGCACCCTTACTTACCGATCATCACAGCAGCATTGCAATCTCTGCAGCATTCTTACTTACTGATCATCACAGCAGCATTGCAATCTCTGCAGCACTCTTACTTACCGATCATCACAACAGCATTGCAATCTCTGCAGCACTCTTACTTACTGATCATCACAGCAGCATTGCAATCTGCAGCACTCTTACTTACTGATCATCACAGCAGCATTGCAATCTCTGCAGCACTCTTACTTACTGATCATCACAGCAGCATTGCAATCTCTGCAGCACCCTTACTTACCGATCATCACAGCAGCATTGCAATCTCTGCAGCACTCTTACTTACTGATCATCACAGCAGCATTGCAATCTCTGCAGCACTCTTACTTACTGATCATCACAGCAGCATTGCAATCTCTGCAGCACCCTTACTTACTGATCATCACAGCAGCATTGCAATCTCTGCAGCACCTTCTTACTTACTGATCATCACAGCAGCATTGCAATCTCTGCAGCACCCTTACTTACTGATCATCACAGCAGCATTGCAATCTCTGCAGCACTCTTACTTACTGATCATCACAGCAGCATTGCAATCTGCAGCACTCTTACTTACTGATCATCACAGCAGCATTGCAATCTCTGCAGCACTCTTACTTACTGATCATCACAGCAGCATTGCAATCTCTGAAGCACTCTTACTTACTGATCATCACAGCAGCATTGCAATCTGCAGCACTCTTACTTACTGATCATCACAGCAGCATTGCAATCTCTGCAGCACCTTCTTACTTACCGATCATCACAGCAGCATTGCAATCTCTGCAGCACCTTCTTACTGATCATCACAGCAGCATTGCAATCTCTGCAGCACTCTTACTTACTGATCATCACAGCAGCATTGCAATCTCTGCAGCACTCTTACTTACTGATCATCACAGCAGCATTGCAATCTCTGCAGCACCCTTACTTACCGATCATCACAGCAGCATTGCAATCTCTGCAGCATTCTTACTTACTGATCATCACAGCAGCATTGCAATCTCTGCAGCACTCTTACTTACCGATCATCACAGCAGCATTGCAATCTCTGCAGCACTCTTACTTACTGATCATCACAGCAGCATTACAATCTCTGCAGCACCTTCTTACTTACTGATCATCACAGCAGCATTGCAATCTCTGCAGCACTCTTACTTACTGATCATCACAGCAGCATTGCAATCTGCAGCACTCTTACTTACTGATCATCACAGCAGCATTGCAATCTCTGCAGCACCTTCTTACTTACCGATCATCACAGCAGCATTGCAATCTCTGCAGCACCTTCTTACTGATCATCACAGCAGCATTGCAATCTCTGCAGCACTCTTACTTACTGATCATCACAGCAGCATTGCAATCTCTGCAGCACTCTTACTTACTGATCATCACAGCAGCATTGCAATCTCTGCAGCACCCTTACTTACCGATCATCACAGCAGCATTGCAATCTCTGCAGCATTCTTACTTACTGATCATCACAGCAGCATTGCAATCTCTGCAGCACTCTTACTTGCCGATCATCACAGCAGCATTGCAATCTCTGCAGCACTCTTACTTACCGATCATCACAGCAGCATTGCAATCTCTGCAACACCTTCTTACTTACTGATCATCACAGCAGCATTGCAATCTCTGCAGCACCTTCTTACTTACTGATCATCACAGCAGCATTGCAATCTCTGCAGCACTCTTACTAACTGATCATCACAGCAGCATTGCAATCTCTGCAGCACCCTTACTTACTGATCATCACAGCAGCATTGCAATCTCTGCAGCACTCTTACTTACTGATCATCACAGCAGCATTGCAATCTCTGCAGCACCTTCTTACTTATCGATCATCACTGCAGCATTGCAATCTCTGCAGCACCGTTACTTACTGATCATCACAGCAGCATTGCAATCTCTGCAGCACCCTTACTTACTGATCATCACAGCAGCATTGCAATCTCTGCAGCACCTTCTTACTTACCGATCATCACAGCAGCATTGCAATCTCTGCAACACCTTCTTACTTACTGATCATCACAGCAGCATTGCAATCTCTGCAGCACTCGTACTTACTGATCATCACAGCAGCATTGCAATCTCTGCAGCACCCTTACTTACTGATCATCACAGCAGCATTGCAATCTCTGCAGCACTCTTACTTACTGATCATCACAGCAGCATTGCAATCTCTGCAGCACCTTCTTACTTATCGATCATCACTGCAGCATTGCAATCTCTGCAGCACCGTTACTTACTGATCATCACAGCAGCATTGCAATCTCTGCAGCACCCTTACTTACTGATCATCACAGCAGCATTGCAATCTCTGCAGCACTCTTACTTACTGCTCATCACAGCAGCATTGCAATCTCTGCAGCACTCTTACTTACTGATCATCACAGCAGCATTGCAATCTCTGCAGCACCCTTACTTACCGATCATCACAGCAGCATTGCAATCTCTGCAGCACCCTTACTTACCGATCATCACAGCAGCATTGCAATGTCTGCAGCACTCTTACTTACTGATCATCACAGCAGCATTACAATCTCTGCAGCACCTTCTTACTTACCGATCATAACAGCAGCATTGCAATCTCTGCAGCACTCATACTTACCGATAATCACAGCAGCATTGCAATCTCTGCAGCACCTTCTTACTTACCGATCATCACAGCAGCATTGCAATCTCTGCAGCACCTTCTTACTTACCGATCATCACAGCAGCATTGCAATCTCTGCAGCACCCTTACTTACCGATCATCACAGCAGCATTGCAATCTCTGCAGCACCTTCTTACTACCGATCATCCCAGCAGCATTGCAATCTCTGCAGCACCCTTACTTACCGATCATCACAGCAGCATTGCAATCTCTGCAGCACCTTCTTACTGATCATCACAGCAGCAGTGCAATCTCTGCAACACCTTCGTACTTACTGATCATCACAGCAGCATTGCAATCTATGCAGCACTCTTACTTACCGATCATCACAGCAGCATTACAATCTCTGCAGCACCTTCTTACTTACCGATCATAACAGCAGCATTGCAATCTCTGCAGCACTCGTACTTACCGATCATCACAGCAGCATTGCAATCTCTGCAGCACCTTCTTACTTACCGATCATCACAGCAGCATTGCAATCTCTGCAGCACCCTTACTTACCGATCATCACAGCAGCATTGCAATCTCTGCAGCACCTTCTTACTACCGATCATCCCAGCAGCATTGCAATCTCTGCAGCACCCTTACTTACCGATCATCACAGCAGCATTGCAATCTCTGCAGCACCTTCTTACTGATCATCACAGCAGCAGTGCAATCTCTGCAACACCTTCGTACTTACTGATCATCACAGCAGCATTGCAATCTATGCAGCACTCTTACTTACTGATCATCACTGCAGCATTGCAATCTCTGCAGCACTCTTACTTACCGATCATCACAGCAGCATTGCAATCTCTGCAGCACCTTCTTACTTAAGCCTCGGTCCCGCTGCGCTCAGTGGCGCGGGCGGCTGCACGGGCTTTCCTCACCAGCAGGGGAATCCTCCCGAGCCGGTCCCGGTCCCCCCTGGCTGCACAGCTTACTACACGCTGTGACGCGTCAGCCGCTATGGAACACAAGAGAATGGTGATCTCTAGCGTTGACGCGTCACGTGGTGTGGCTGTGAGCCAATGGGGAGGGGAGGCTTCGGGAGGAGGAGAGGCTTCGGGGAGCGGGGAGGAGTGTGGAGTGAAAGCAGCATGAGTGCCTGTCTGTGTGTGTTTCTGAGTGCGTGCGTGCCTGTCTGTGTGTGTGTGTGTGTCTGAGTGCGTGAGTGCCTGCCTCTGTCTGTGTGTGTGTCTGAGTGCGTGCGTGCCTGTCTGTGTGTGTGTATGTGTCTGAGTGCGTGAGTGCCTGCCTCTGTCTGTCTGTATGTGCCTGTGTGTGTGCGCGTGTGTATGAATGCCTGCGTGTGTCTGTGTGTGCCTGCGTGTGTGTGTTGCTTACTTACCTTAAATCAGCAGCTCCAGCCCGAGCCGTGGAGAGAGGGGGGGGAGAGTAGCGGGTCCCTCCGCTCAAGCCACGCCCCCCCCTCCCTGTCAAACCTCCGACTCCCGCCCACCTCCCGCTCCCTACAGACCGCATATCGCGGTCTGTGTATGTCAGCGCCCCGCCTGTCTGCAGTGCGGGTGCGCTGACTCTGGGAGCGGGGCCTTAGCCTTACTGATCATCACAGCAGCATTGCAATCTCTGCAGCACTCTTACTTACTGATCATCACAGCAGCATTGCAATCTGCAGCACTCTTACTTACTGATCATCACAGCAGCATTGCAATCTCTGCAGCACCTTCTTCCTTACCGATCATCACAGCAGCATTGCAATCTCTGCAGCACCTTCTTACTGATCATCACAGCAGCATTGCAATCTCTGCAGCACTCTTACTTACTGATCATCACAGCAGCATTGCAATCTCTGCAGTCACCCTTACTTACCGATCATCACAGCAGCATTGCAATCTCTGCAGCATTCTTACTTACTGATCATCACAGCAGCATTGCAATCTCTGCAGCACTCTTACTTACCGATCATCACAGCAGCATTGCAATCTCTGCAGCACTCTTACTTACTGATCATCACAGCAGCATTGCAATCTGCAGCACTCATACTTACTGATCATCACAGCAGCATTGCAATCTCTGCAGCACTCTTACTTACTGATCATCACAGCAGCATTGCAATCTCTGCAGCACCCTTACTTACCGATCATCACAGCAGCATTGCAATCTCTGCAGCACCTTCTTACTTACTGATCATCACAGCAGCATTGCAATCTCTGCAGCACCCTTACTTACTGATCATCACAGCAGCATTGCAATCTCTGCAGCACTCTTACTTACTGATCATCACAGCAGCATTGCAATCTGCAGCACTCTTACTTACTGATCATCACAGCAGCATTGCAATCTGCAGCACTCTTACTTACTGATCATCACAGCAGCATTGCAATCTCTGCAGCACTCTTACTTACTGATCATCACAGCAGCATTGCAATCTCTGCAGCACTCTTACTTACTGATCATCACAGCAGCATTGCAATCTGCAGCACTCTTACTTACTGATCATCACAGCAGCATTGCAATCTCTGCAGCACCTTCTTACTTACCGATCATCACAGCAGCATTGCAATCTCTGCAGCACCTTCTTACTGATCATCACAGCAGCATTGCAATCTCTGCAGCACCCTTACTTACCGATCATCACAGCAGCATTGCAATCTCTGCAGCATTCTTACTTACTGATCATCACAGCAGCATTGCAATCTCTGCAGCACTCTTACTTACCGATCATCACAACAGCATTGCAATCTCTGCAGCACTCTTACTTACTGATCATCACAGCAGCATTGCAATCTGCAGCACTCTTACTTACTGATCATCACAGCAGCATTGCAATCTCTGCAGCACTCTTACTTACTGATCATCACAGCAGCATTGCAATCTCTGCAGCACCCTTACTTACCGATCATCACAGCAGCATTGCAATCTCTGCAGCACTCTTACTTACTGATCATCACAGCAGCATTGCAATCTCTGCAGCACTCTTACTTACTGATCATCACAGCAGCATTGCAATCTCTGCAGCACCCTTACTTACTGATCATCACAGCAGCATTGCAATCTCTGCAGCACCTTCTTACTTACTGATCATCACAGCAGCATTGCAATCTCTGCAGCACCCTTACTTACTGATCATCACAGCAGCATTGCAATCTCTGCAGCACTCTTACTTACCGATAATCACAGCAGCATTGCAATCTCTGCAGCACCTTCTTACTGATCATCACAGCAGCATTGCAATCTCTGCAGCATTCTTACTTACTGATCATCCCCAAGAAGGCAGAGCAGGTTACTTATTCAATCTCATGATTCAATATGCAATTTAAAGCTGGATTTTGAAGTCTAAATTTGAAAGCTACTGCTGCGGCAGCTTTATTCTTTGATTTACCCGTGTCGTCCCGTGGCTTTTTTCGGCTGGCGCCGAACTTGGCTGCGCGCCAGCCGCATCTTCCCCGCCTCCTTCCCCTCCCCTCGCGACCCCCTGGCTGCTCCGCCTCTGCTTTCTCCGGGTACCCCTCTGCTTCTCCGCATCCCCCCTTATCCCGCCACCTCTTCAACCACCTTCGGGGAACCCTGGCACGCGCACCTCGCGTCGGCAATAAAAAAAAAACAGCCGCGTTTATATCCAAATCTGCCACAGTACCAGTGCTGTTATATCCAAACCTGCCACAGTACCAGTACTTTTATATCCAAACCTGCCACAGTACCAGAACTTTTATATGCAAATCTGCCACAGTACCAGTACTTTTATACCCAAACCTACCTCAGTACCAGTACTGTTATATCCAAACCTGCCACAGTACCAGTACTTTTATACCCAAACCTACCACAGTACCGGTACTTTTATATGCAAACCTGCCACAGTACCAGTACTTTTATACCCAAACCTACCACAGTACCGGTACTTTTATATGCAAACCTGCCACAGTACCAGTACTTTTATACCCAAACCTGCCACTGTACTAGAACTTTTATATGCAAACCTGCCACAGTACCAGTACTTTTATACCCAAACCTCCCTCAGTATCAGTACTTTTATATCCAAACCTACCACAGTACCAGTACTTTTATATCCAAACCTACCACAGTACCAGTACTTTTATATCCAAACCTACCACAGTACCAGTACTGTTATATCCAAACCTGCCACAGTACCAGTACTTTTGTACGCAAACCTGCCACAGTACCAGTACTTTTATGTCCAAACCTCCCTCAGTACCAGTACTTTTATACCCAAACCTCCCTCAGCACCAGTACTTTTATACCCAAACCTGCCACAGTACCAGTACTTTTATACCCAAACCTCCCTCAGTACCAGTACTTTTATATCCAAACCTGCCACAGTACCAGTACTTTTATACCCAAACCTACCACAGTACCGGTACTTTTATATCCAAACCTGCCATAGTACCAGTACTTTTATACCCAAACCTACCACAGTACCCGTACTTTTATATCCAAATCTGCCACAGTACCAGTACTTTTATACCCAAACCTGCCACAGTACCAGTACTTTTATACCCAAGCCTGCTATAAACAAACTATGTAATAAAATTCTGAATACTATTAAAAAAAATACAAATAAATGATATATATATATTATAATAAAAAGATCATTCTTATGTATAAAATAAGACGTTGGGCCTGCAGGATGATGTAATGAATAACGAGCTCCCGCAGCACTGACAGTATGGTGCATGTAATGTGTGTGACTGGACATGGTGATGAAACTGTTGCACCAGTTGTGTTATTCTGTGAGGACGCCTGCGCTCCCTGTGTGTGCTATAGCCAGAGCAAGTCATTAACTCGTCCTTACAGGGGGGGACAGGATTGCACCGCGCAGCTAGTTACTGTAACAGAGCGCCTCACCCCGCTGGGATCAGTGTAACCCCGCTGGGATCAGTGTAACCCGCAGGCAGAATATTACTGTCTGGCTGAGACTTAACTGTGATTGTGCTGAATAATATCTAATGCAGCAGTTACTGCCAGCCTCAGCGTGAGACCCCAAATACAGAATGGGGGCGCTCCTGTGTGGGGGGTAGTTAGGGTTTATGGAGTTAAAACAGAATGGGGTTTATGTACTAAAATCTGGTTTTATCTTTTTTTTGTGTGTCAGAATTTTAGAGCAAAAAAATTAAAGCAAATAAAAATATTACTTGTGCGCACTTTCACATGTATCAGACACGCCTGCAACCTGCCCTTCCCCATTAATTCCTAGCATACAGTGCTTCAACTGCAGCCAGGGATTCTGGGTAATGATATGCAAATGAGCACACTGTGTCACTGTTTGCTTCTGATCCATTTTAACATGGGACCCCCTATCAGCTTATGCCTGCTGCAGAACACAGCTTTTCAGCACAGCCTGGGTTAGAGAAGTGCAGAGTCAGTAACCCTCACTCACAGACAGCAGTTACAAACTTTTGGGCTCCTGAGTGCGAGGCTGGTAATACTGGCTTAGCAATGTGATGCTGGGATAGGTTTCACCCACACGTTATATACGTTATGGTGGGTAACAAAGTGACAAACCCCTGTACATAGATATATGAAGATGAGTAAATAATGAATATTACAGAATACTGATACAAATAAACTAGGCAGAATAAACATTTAGACAGGAACTGATTTCCCAGCATCTTATAATACTAACGAGCAAAGGGGAAAATATATATATATATATATATATATATAAAAGACATTATATAAGTACATGCATACAGACCGTGGGGACATGTAAGCACATGCATACAGAACATGGGGACATGTAAGCACATACATACAGAACGTGTGGACATGTAAGCACATACATACAGAACGTGGGGACATGTGAGCACATACATACAGACCGTGGGCACATGTAAGCACAAGCATACAGAACGTGGGGACATGTAAGCACATACATACAGACCGTGGGCACATGTAAGCACATACATACAGACCGTTGGGACATGTAAGCACATGCATACAGAACATGGGGACATGTAAGCACAAGCATACAGACCGTGGGGACATGTAAGCACATACATACAGACCGTGGGGACATGTAAGCACATGCATACAGACCGTGGGCACATGTAAGCATATACATACAGAACGTGGGGACATGTAAGCACATACATACAGAACGTGGGGACATGTAAGCACATACATACAGAACGTGGGGACATGTAAGCACATACATACAGAACGTGGGGACATGTAAGCACATGCATACAGAACATGGGGACATGTAAGCATATACATACAGAACGTGGGGACATGTAAGCACATACATACAGAACGTGGGGACATGTAAGCACATACATACAGACCGTGGGCACATGTAAGCAGAAGCATACAGAACGTGGGGACATGTAAGCACATGCATACAGACTGTGGGGACATGTAAGCACATACATACAGAACGTGGGGACATGTAAGCACATGCATACAGAACGTGGGGATATGTAAGCACATACATACAGACCGTGGGGACATGTAAGCACATACATACAGACCGTGGGGACATGTAAGCACATACATACAGAACGTGGGGACATGTAAGCACATACATACAGACCGTGGGCACATGTAAGCACATACATACAGACCGTTGGGACATGTAAGCACATGCATACAGAACATGGGGACATGTAAGCACAAGCATACAGAACGTGGGGACATGTAAGCACATACATACAGACCGTGGGGACATGTAAGCACATGCATACAGACCGTGGGCACATGTAAGCATATACATACAGAACGTGGGGACATGTAAATACATACATACAGAACGTGGGGACATGTAAGCACATGCATACAGAACGTGGGGACATGTAAGCACATGCATACAGAACATGGGGACATGTAAGCACATACATACAGAACGTGGGGACATGTAAGCACATACATACAGAACGTGGGGACATGTAAGCACATACATACAGAACGTGGGGACATGTAAGCACATGCATACAGACCGTGGGGACATGTAAGCACATACATACAGAACGTGGGGACATGTAAGCATATACATACAGAACGTGGGGACATGTAAGCACATACATACAGACCGTGGGGACATGTAAGCACATGCATACAGACCGTGGGCACATGTAAGCACATACATACAGACCGTGGGGACATGTAAGCACATACATACAGAACGTGGGACATGTAAGTACATGCATACAGACCGTTGGCACATGTAAGCACATACATACAGAACGTGGGGACATGTAAGCACATGCATACAGACCGTGGGCACATGTATGCACATACATACAGAACGTGGGCACATGTAAGCACATACATACAGAACGTGGGCACATGTAAGCACATACATACAGAACGTGGGGACATGTAAGCACATACATACAGAACGTGGGCACATGTAAGCACATACATACAGAACGTGGGCACATGTAAGCACATGCATACAGACCGTGGGCACATGTAAGCACATGCATACAGACTGTGGAGACATGTAAGCACATGCATACAGACCGTGGGCACATGTAAACACATGCATACAGACCGTGGGGACATGTAAGCACATGCATACAGACCGTGGGCACATGTAAGCACATGCATACAGAACGTGGGGACATGTAAGCACACGCATACAGACCGTGGGCACATGTATGCACATACATACAGAACGTGGGCACATGTAAGCACATACATACAGAACGTGGGCACATGTAAGCACATACATACAGAACGTGGGCACATGTAAGCACATACATACAGAACGTGGGGACATGTAAGCACATTCGGATGGGTTTGGTTTTCCTCACCATGTCTTTATTAACATGACATTTTAGCTGTGCAATATACAGAGGCCGGTGGATTTTTCTGGTTACCCACGCACAGTATATGAAAGCATTGGCACAGTATATGAAAGCATTGGCACAGTACATGAAAGCATTGGCACAGTATATGAAAGCATTGGCACAGTATATGAAAGCATTGGCACAGTATATGAAAGCATTGGCACAGGTTATGAAAGCATTGGCACAGTATATGAAAGCATTGGCACAGTATATGAAAGCATTGGCACAGTACATGAAAGCATTGGCACAGTACATGAAAGCATTGGCACAGTACATGAAAGCATTGGCACAGTACATGAAAGCATTGGCACAGTACATGAAAGCATTGGCACAGTATATGAAAGCATTGGCACAGTACATGAAAGCATTGGCACAGTACATGAAAGCATTGGCACAGTATATGAAAGCATTGGCACAGTATATGAAAGCATTGGCACAGTACATGAAAGCATTGGCACAGTACATGAAAGCATTGGCACAGTATATGAAAGCATTGGCACAGTATATGAAATTGATGAACAAAGGAGAAAATAACCCCAGTAAAGCACTCATTTGGTGCAATAGTATTGAAATGACACTGCTAATGGTTGGTTGATTGCACAGCCTATGGTTAGCAATTGAGTGTCATTTTAATCTTGATCGATAATGCATCTATGTTTCCTTAAGGTTAAATAAACAGTATAACAGTACTGCCCTAAGGATGTACATCAACGGTAGCGCTAGGTCATGTTAATAAGACCTGTAGCTATAGTTGGTAATGCACGGTGATAGTTATAGTATAATGTGCTGCACTTCTAAAAAAAACATTGCTGGCTGCAGTGGGTGATAGACTAGATAGAGCACCATATAGACAAATGGTGGCAGTTGCTTGACAATCTGCCCCAGACCTAAAAGGGTGTGCTAATTATCCATATAAGGTTGTGAACTGACTTGATCAGTAGATTGAAATAAACATAATCTCTGACATAGAGCACCATGTATAGACTGATTGCTATACCTGAAAAGCCCTGGATGAGGGGTTAATCTGCTGAGTATAGTGATGTAAAACACCAGTAGGTATATATGATATAAAAATAATTAAGATCACCAAATATAGATTGTGAACTATACCTTACTAGCCCTGAATGGAGCTACAGTACTCTGCAGTAACAGCGAATGGTATTGAGCAACAGCACAGGTAGTATACTCTACTGCAGGGGTGAGCAAACTTTTTATGCCGAGCCCCCCTTTTTATCCATGAAATTTCTCGGGCCCCCCCCTGCCTGATGTAATCAAAATCGCGTCGCCACGTCACGCTTACTATAAGCGCGCGCGGCGACAATGCATTTGTTTTCGGGCGACGTCGCGTCGCCGGCACTATAAGCGCAGCCTAAATACTTACATACTTCAACAGCTCACTCTTGCAAAATTAGGCTGCGTCCACGCTGCCGCTGAGAGCGGTGACATCACCAACTCCAAGCATGAGCGCCGGGTGTCCTGCATCATTTTGCAAGCACGAGCGGGGAAGTGTTTACACTTTATTTTATTATTTCTGTACATTCATAGTGTGAGTGATAAAGTGGCAGCGACCCTTTCACTTGCAGAGGATCGCAGCTCATAGTGTGGTTGATATAGTGGCAGCCGACCCTCTCCCTCGCAGAGGATCGCAGCGAAGCAGGCTGCCAGCGGAGGAGAGCAGGAACACAGCGCTATTGTAGGGCAGACACCGGAGGGAGGGGCGTTTGACATCGCAGTGCTGGGGCGTGCTCCTCCCCCGTACCTCCGAATCACGTGGCCCCACCTGCACTATTCTGTTGGGCCGCCCGCGCGCGCACATCTTTTTCACCTGCGCAACCAGGTTTTGCTGCACGCGCCCCACCTAAATAATCTTGCGCCCGGGGCGTCCCCCCCTCAGTTTGTGCAACGCTGCATTCAATCACAACACCTACACACAATCACAACACACACAACCAACAGGCACAGCACACACACACACACACACACACACACACACACAATCACAACACACACAACCAACACACACACTCAATCACAACACACACACACACAATCACAACACACACAACCAACACACACACTCAATCACAACACACCACACAACCAACAGGCACAGCACACACACACACAACACACACTCAAATCACAACCAGCACAGCACACACTCAATCACTACACACACACACAGTCACAACCAACTCACATAATCACCACCAACACACACAGCACTCAATCACAACACCTACACACAATCACAACTACACACAACCAACAGGCACAGCACACACACACACACACACACACACACACACACACACACACACACACACACACACACACACACACAATCACAACACACACAACCAACACACACACTCAATCACAACACACACACACACAATCACAACACACACAACCAACACACACACTCAATCACAACACACACACAACCAACAGGCACAGCACACACACACACAACACACACTCAAATCACAACCAGCACAGCACACACTCAATCACTACACACACACACAGTCACAACCAACTCACATAATCACCACCAACACACACAGCACTCAATCACAACACCTACACACAATCACAACACACACAACCAACAGGCACAGCACACACACACACACACACACACACACACACACACACACACACACACACACACACACACACACACAATCACAACACACACAACCAACACACACACTCAATCACAACACACACACACACAATCACAACACACACAACCAACACACACACTCAATCACAACACACACACAACCAACAGGCACAGCACACACACACACAACACACACTCAAATCACAACCAGCACAGCACACACTCAATCACTACACACACACACAGTCACAACCAACTCACATAATCACCACCAACACACACAGCACTCAATCACAACACACACACACACACTGCAGTCCATATATATATACACACACATACATATACACACATATATTTGGTTGATATATATATACACACACACACACACACACACACACATATATATACACACACATGTATATACATATATATATATATACACACACACACACACACATATATATATACACACACACACACACATATATATATACACACACATACACACACATATATACAGTGTTCGACAATCCTATACATTTACACGCCCGGGGCGGGTGGATTTAACCTCCGGGCGAGTAAATATTGGCCAAGCAGCACACGTGTTTGTTTTTTTTAAATTTTCCCTGCTTGCGCTGAAAAAAAAAAACTCCCCCTACCTGACAGCTGATTGGCGCGCGCCGCTCCAGGCTTTGTGGGCGCGCGGCCAGGCTCTATATAAGGCCTGCCCAGCCTTTCTCAGTTAGGATTTTAGCCCATCCATTCCCCAATAACGTATTAGGATAAGAAGGGGGGGGGGGGTGACTTATAGAGACCTCATTGCTTTGTCCTTGAATTCTTCCCCCCCCCCCTTTTTTTTTAATCCCACGGAATAAATAATAATAGGCAGGTTAAATTAAAAATATAAAGAGGGTCTTTTGGGGGGGGGGGGCGCGAAGAAGGGGGGCCCGCGCGACAAGGAGGTGCCAAAGGGGTGGTGCTCCCGGCCGCATACACTGTTAAATAAAACGTTGTTTGGTTGATTGTAACAATGTTTTATGCTGTCTACAGTTATTCCTAATGTATTTGTCCCATTCTACACCCAGTCAGTCACCCACCCCAGTCAGTCACCACCACCCCAGTCAGTCACCACCCCCCCAATCAGTCACCCACCCCCCCAGTCAGTCACCAGTAACCCAGTCAGTCACCAGTAACCCAGTCAGACAATCAGTAACCCAGTCATCACTCAGTAACCCAGTCAGTCTCTCAGTAACCCAGTCAGTCACTCACCCAGTCAGTCACCCACCACCCAGTCAGTCACCCAAATCCAGTCAGTCAGTCACCACCCAGTCAGTCACACACCCACCCA
>NC_134493.1:7913649-8030732 GCF_040206685.1 Ascaphus truei
CATTGTATGCCTGGGGGAGGAGTGACACTATGCCTGGGGGAGGAAGGGGGCCATTGTATGCCTTGGGGAGGAGGGACACTGTATGCCTTGGGAGGAGGGGGGCATTGTATGCCGGGGGGGGGGGCATTGTAATGCCCTGGGGGAGGAGCGAGGGCATTGTATGCCTGGGGAGGAGAGGGGGCATTGTATGCCTGGGGCAGAAGGGGGGCAATGTATGCCTTAGGAGGAGGGGGGCAATGTATACCGGGGGGGGGCATTGTATGCCTGGAGGGTGCATTGTATACCTGGGGAGGAGGAGGGTGCATTGTGTGGTGGGGGAGGAGGAGGGGGGATCATTTTATGCCTGGGGGAGGAGGGGGGGCATTGTGTGCCTGGGGGAGATGGGGGGGGGGCATTGCGTGCTGGGGGAGGAGGGGGGGGGGCATTGTATGCCTGGGGGAAGAGGGGGGTCATTGTATGCATTGGGGAGGAGGGGAGGGGGTCATTGTATGCCTGGGGAGGAGGGGGTCATTTTATGCCTGGTTAGGAGGGGGTCATTTTATACCTGGGAGAGGGGGAGATCATTGTATGCCTGGGGGAGGAGGGGGGGGGGGTATTGTATGCCTGGGGGAAGAGGGGGGTCATTGTATGCATTGGGTAGGAGGGGAGGGGGTCATTGTATGCCTGGGGAGGAGGGGGTCATTTTATGCCTGGTTAGGAGGGGGTCATTTTATACCTGGGAGAGGGGGAGATCATTGTATGCCTGGGGGAGATGGGGGGGTATCAGGGGCATTGTATGTCTGGGGGAATAGAGGGGGGCACTGTATGCCTGGGGGAAGAGGAGGGGGGCATTGTATGTCTGGGGAGGGAGGGGGCACTGTATGCCTGGGGAGAAGAGGAGGGGGCAATGTATGCCTGGGGGAAGAGGAGGGGGCATTGTATGCCTGGGGAAGAGGAGGGGCATTGTATGTCTGGGAGGAGGGGGGCACTGTATGCCTGGGGGAAGGGGAGGGGGGCACTGTATGCCTGGGGAAGAGGAGGGGGGGGCACTGTATGCCTGGGGGAAGAGGAGGGGGGGCATTGTATGCCTGGGGAAGAGGAGGGGGGCACTGTATGTCTGGGGGAAGAGGAGGGGGCATTGTATGCCTGGGGAAGAGGAGGGGGGGGCACTGTATGCCTGGGGAAGAGGAGGGGCACTGTATGTCTGGGGGAAGAGGAGGGGGCATTGTATGCCTGGGGGAAGAGGAGGGGGCATTGTATGTCTGGGGAGGAGGGGGGCACTGTATGCCTGGGGAAGGGGAGGGGGGCACTGTATGCCTGGGGAAGAGGAGGGGGGGCACTGTATGCCTGGGGGAAGAGGAGGGGGGGCATTGTATGCCTGGGGGAAGAGGAGGGGGGCACTGTATGTCTGGGGAAGAGGAGGGGGCATTGTATGCCTGGGGGAAGAGGAGGGGGGGGCACTGTATGCCTGGGGGAAGAGGAGGGGGCACTGTATGCCTGGGGAAGAGGAGGGGGCATTGTATGTCTGGGGAGGAGGTTGGCACTGTATGCCTGGGGAAGAGGAGGGGGGCACTGTATGCCTGGGGAAGAGGAGGGGGGGCACTGTATGCCTGGGGGAAGAGGAGGGGGGCATTGTATGCCTGGGGGAAGAGAGAGGGAGGCACTGTATGCCTGGGGGAAGAGGAGGGGGCATTGTATGCCTGGGGGAAGAGGAGGGGGGGGCACTGTATGCCTGGGGGAAGAGGAGGGGGCACTGTATGCCTGGGGGAAGAGGAGGGGGCATTGTATGTCTGGGGAGGAGGGGGGCACTGTATGCCTGGGGAAGAGGAGGGGGGCACTGTATGCCTGGGGGAAGAGGAGGGGGGCATTGTATGTCTGGGGAGGAGGGGGGCACTGTATGAATGGGGAAGAGGAGGGGGGGCATTGTATGCCTGGGGGAAGAGGAGGGAGGCATTGTATGCCTGGGAAGAGGAGGGGGGGGCATTGTATGCCTGGGGGAAGAGGAGGGAGGCACTGTATGCCGGGGAAGAGGAGGGGGGGCACTGTATGCCTGGGGGAAGAGGAGGGGGCACTGTATGCCTGGGGGAAGAGAGGGGGGCACTGTATGCCTGGGGGAAGAGGAGGGGGCACTGTATGCCTGGGGAAGAGGAGGGGGGCACTGTATGCCTGGGGAAGAGGAGGGGGGCACTGTATGCCTGGGGGTAGAGGAGGGGGGCACTGTATGCCTGGGGAAGAGGAGGGGGGCACTGTATGCCTGGGGGAAGAGGAGGAGGGGGGCATTGTATGCCTGGGGGAGGAGGGTGGTCATTGTATGCCTGGTGGGAGGGGGGGGGGTGCATTGTATGCTGGGGGATGAAGGGGGGTAATTGTATGCCTGGGGGTGGAGGGGGGGGGGCACTGTATGCCTGGGGAGGAGGGGGGGCATTGTATACTGGGGGAGGAGGGGGGGTCATTTTATGCCCGGGGGAAGAGGAGGGGGGCACTGTATGCCTGGGGGAGGAGGGGGGGCATTGTATACTGGGGGAGGAGGGGGGGGTCATTTTATGCCCGGGGGAAGAGGAGGGGGGCATTGTATGCCTTGGGAGGAGGGGGGGCAATGTATACCGGCGGGGGGCATTGTATGCCTGGGGAAGAGGATGGGTGGCACTGTATGCCTGGGGGAAGAGGAGGGGGGCACTGTATGCCTGGGGAAGAGGAGGGGGGCACTGTATGCCTGGGGAAGAGGATGGGTGGCACTGTAGGCCTGGGGAAGAGGAGGGGGCATTGTATACTGGGGGAAGAGGAGGAGGGGGGCACTGTATGCCTGGGGAAGAGGAGGGGGGCATTGTATGCCTGGGAAGAGGAGGGGAGCACTGTATGCCTGGGGAAGAGGAGGAGGGGGGCATTGTATACTGGGGGAAGAGGAGGAGGGGGGCATTGTATACTGGGGGAGGAGTGGGGATCATTGTATGCCTGGGGAGGAGGGGGGCATTGTATGCCGGGGGGGCATTGTATGCCTGGGGGGGGCATTGTATGCCTGGGGAGGAGAGGGGGCATTGTATGCTGGGGAGGAGGGGGGGCATTGTATGCCTGGGGCAGGAGGGGGGCAATGTATGCCTTGGGAGGAGGGGGGCAATGTATACCGGCAGGGGACATTGTATGCCGGGGGGGGGGGGCATTGTATGCCTGGAGGGGGCATTTTATACTGGGGAGGAGGGGGGTGCATTGTGTGCTGGGGAGGAGGAGGGGGTATCATTTTATGCCTGGGGGAGGAGGGGGGCATTGTGTGCCTGGGGGAGGAGGGGGGGCATTGCGTGCCTGGGGGAGGAGTGACACTATGATTGTATGCCTTGGGGAGGAGGGACACTGTATGCCTTGGGAGGAGGGGGGCATTGTATGCCGGGGGGGGGGGCATTGTATGCCCTGGGGGAGGAGCGAGGGCATTGTATGCCTGGGGAGGAGAGGGGGCATTGTATGCCTGGGGCAGAAGGGGGGCAATGTATGCCTTAGGAGGAGGGGGGCAATGTATACCGGGGGGGGGCATTGTATGCCTGGAGGGTGCATTGTATACCTGGGGAGGAGGAGGGTGCATTGTGTGGTGGGGGAGGAGGAGGGGGGATCATTTTATGCCTGGGGGAGGAGGGGGGGCATTGTGTGCCTGGGGGAGATGGGGGGGGGGGCATTGCGTGCCTGGGGGAGGAGGGGGGGGGGCATTGTATGCCTGGGGGAAGAGGGGGGTCATTGTATGCATTGGGGAGGAGGGGAGGGGGTCATTGTATGCCTGGGGGAGGAGAGGGTCATTTTATGCCTGGTTAGGAGGGGGTCATTTTATACCTGGGAGAGGGGGAGATCATTGTATGCCTGGGGGAGGAGGGGGGGGGGTATTGTATGCCTGGGGGAAGAGGGGGGTCATTGTATGCATTGGGTAGGAGGGGAGGGGGTCATTGTATGCCTGGGGGAGGAGGGGGTCATTTTATGCCTGGTTAGGAGGGGGTCATTTTATACCTGGGAGAGGGGGAGATCATTGTATGCCTGGGGGAGATGGGGGGGTATCAGGGGCATTGTATGTCTGGGGGAATAGGAGGGGGGCACTGTATGCCTGGGGGAAGAGGAGGGGGGCATTGTATGTCTGGGGAGGAGGGGGCACTGTATGCCTGGGGGAAGAGGAGGGGGCAATGTATGCCTGGGGGAAGAGGAGGGAGGCACTGTATGCCTGGGGGAAGAGGAGGGGGGCACTGTATGTCTGGGGGAAGAGGAGGGGGCATTGTATGCCTGGGGAAGAGGAGGGGGCATTGTATGTCTGGGGAGGAGGGGGGCACTGTATGCCTGGGGGAAGGGGAGGGGGGCACTGTATGCCTGGGGAAGAGGAGGGGGGGCACTGTATGCCTGGGGGAAGAGGAGGGGGGGCATTGTATGCCTGGGGGAAGAGGAGGGGGGCACTGTATGTCTGGGGGAAGAGGAGGGGGCATTGTATGCCTGGGGGAAGAGGAGGGGGGGGCACTGTATGCCTGGGGGAAGAGGAGTGGGCACTGTATGCCTGGGGGAAGAGGAGGGGGCATTGTATGTCTGGGGAGGAGGGGGGCACTGTATGCCTGGGGAAGAGGAGGGGGGCACTGTATGCCTGGGGAAGAGGAGGGGGGGCACTGTATGCCTGGGGGAAGAGGAGGGGGGGCATTGTATGCCTGGGGGAAGAGGAGGGAGGCACTGTATGCCTGGGGGAAGAGGAGGGGGCATTGTATGCCTGGGGAAGAGGAGGGGGGGGCACTGTATGCCTGGGGGAAGAGGAGGGGGCACTGTATGCCTGGGGGAAGAGGAGGGGGCATTGTATGTCTGGGGAGGAGGGGGGCACTGTATGCCTGGGGAAGAGGAGGGGGGCACTGTATGCCTGGGGGAAGAGGAGGGGGGCATTGTATGTCTGGGGAGGAGGGGGGCACTGTATGAATGGGGAAGAGGAGGGGGGGCATTGTATGCCTGGGGGAAGAGGAGGGAGGCATTGTATGCCTGGGGAAGAGGAGGGGGGGCATTGTATGCCTGGGGGAAGAGGAGGGAGGCACTGTATGCCTGGGGGAAGAGGAGGGGGGGCACTGTATGCCTGGGGGAAGAGGAGGGGGCACTGTATGCCTGGGGGAAGAGGAGAGGGGCACTGTATGCCTGGGGGAAGAGGAGGGGGGCACTGTATGCCTGGGGAAGAGGAGGGGGGCACTGTATGCCTGGGGAAGAGGAGGGGGGCACTGTATGCCTGGGGGTAGAGGAGGGGGGCACTGTATGCCTGGGGAAGAGGAGGGGGGCACTGTATGCCTGGGGGAAGAGGAGGAGGGGGGCATTGTATGCCTGGGGGAGGAGGGTGGTCATTGTATGCCTGGTGGAGGGGGGGGGTGCATTGTATGCTGGGGGATGAAGGGGGGTAATTGTATGCCTGGGGGTGGAGGGGGGGGGGCACTGTATGCCTGGGGGAGGAGGGGGGGCATTGTATACTGGGGGAGGAGGGGGGGTCATTTTATGCCCGGGGGAAGAGGAGGGGGGCACTGTATGCCTGGGGGAGGAGGGGGGGCATTGTATACTGGGGGAGGAGGGGGGGGGTCATTTTATGCCCGGGGGAAGAGGAGGGGGGCATTGTATGCCTTGGGAGGAGGGGGGCAATGTATACCGGCGGGGGGCATTGTATGCCTGGGGAAGAGGATGGGTGGCACTGTATGCCTGGGGGAAGAGGAGGGGGGCACTGTATGCCTGGGGAAGAGGAGGGGGGCACTGTATGCCTGGGGAAGAGGATGGGTGGCACTGTAGGCCTGGGGAAGAGGAGGGGGCATTGTATACTGGGGGAAGAGGAGGAGGGGGGCACTGTATGCCTGGGGAAGAGGAGGGGGGCATTGTATGCCTGGGGAAGAGGAGGGGAGCACTGTATGCCTGGGGGAAGAGGAGGAGGGGGGCATTGTATACTGGGGGAAGAGGAGGAGGGGGGCATTGTATACTGGGGGAGGAGTGGGGATCATTGTATGCCTGGGGAGGAGGGGGGCATTGTATGCCGGGGGGGCATTGTATGCCTGGGGGGGGCATTGTATGCCTGGGGAGGAGAGGGGGCATTGTATGCCTGGGGAGGAGGGGGGGCATTGTATGCCTGGGGCAGGAGGGGGGCAATGTATGCCTTGGGAGGAGGGGGGCAATGTATACCGGCAGGGGGACATTGTATGCCGGGGGGGGGGGGGCATTGTATGCCTGGAGGGGGCATTTTATACCTGGGGAGGAGGGGGGTGCATTGTGTGCTGGGGGAGGAGGAGGGGGTATCATTTTATGCCTGGGGGAGGAGGGGGGCATTGTGTGCCTGGGGGAGGAGGGGGGGCATTGCGTGCCTGGGGAGGAGGGGGGTCATTGTATGCATTGGGGAGGAGGGGAGGGGGTCATTGTATGCCTGGGGGAGGAGGGGGTCATTTTATGCCTGGTAGAGGGGGAGATCATTGTATGCCTGGGGGAGGAGGGGGGGTATCAGGGGCATTGTATGTCTGGGGGAAGAGGAGGGAGGCACTGTATGCCTGGGGAAGAGGAGGGGGGCACTGTATGCCTGGGGGAAGAGGAGGGGGGCACTGTATGCCTGGGGGAAGAGGAGGGGGGCATTGTATGTCTGGGGAGGAGGGGGGCACTATGCCTGGGGGAAGGGGAGGGGGGCACTGTATGCCTGGGGAAGAGGATGGGGGGCACTGTATGCCTGGGGAAGAGGATGGGGGGCACTGTATGCCTGGGGGAAGTGGAGGGGGGCACTGTATGCCTGGGGGAAGAGGAGGGGGGCACTGTATGCCTGGGGAAGAGGAGGGGGGCACTGTATGCCTGGGGAAGAGGAGGGAGGCACTGTATGCCTGGGGAAGAGGAGGGGGGCACTGTATGCCTGGGGAAGAGGAGGGGGGCACTGTATGCCTGGGGGAAGAGGAGGGGGGCACTGTATGCCTGGGGAAGAGGAGGGGGGCACTGTATGCCTGGAGGAAGAGAAGGGGGGGGCACTGTATGCCTGGGGGAAGAGGAGGGGGGCATTGTATGTCTGGGGAGGAGGGGGGCACTATGCCTGGGGGAAGGGGAGGGGGGCACTGTATGCCTGGGGAAGAGGATGGGGGGCACTGTATGCCTGGGGAAGAGGATGGGGGGCACTGTATGCCTGGGGGAAGTGGAGGGGGGCACTGTATGCCTGGGGGAAGAGGAGGGGGGCACTGTATGCCTGGGGAAGAGGAGGGGGGCACTGTATGCCTGGGAAGAGGAGGGAGGCACTGTATGCCTGGGGAAGAGGAGGGGGGCACTGTATGCCTGGGGAAGAGGAGGGGGGCACTGTATGCCTGGGGGAAGAGGAGGGGGGCACTGTATGCCTGGGGAAGAGGAGGGGGGCACTGTATGCCTGGAGGAAGAGAAGGGGGGGGCACTGTATGCCTGGGGGAAGAGGAGGGGGGGGCACTGTATGCCTGGGGGAAGAGGAGGGGGCATTGTATGTCTATGGAGGAGGAGGGCACTGTATGCCTGGGGGAAGAGGAGGGGGGCATTGTATGCCTGGGGAAGAGGACGGGGGGCACTGTATGCCTGGGGAAGAGGAGGGGGGCACTGTATGCCTAGGGGAAGAGGAGGGGGGGGCACTGTATGCCTGGGGGAAGAGGAGGGGGGGGGGCACTGTATGCCTGGGGGAAGAGGAGGGGGGGGCACTGTATGCCTGGGGGAAGAGGAGGGGGCATTGTATGTCTATGGAGGAGGAGGGCACTGTATGCCTGGGGGAAGAGGAGGGGGGCATTGTATGCCTGGGGAAGAGGACGGGGGGCACTGTATGCCTGGGGAAGAGGAGGGGGGCACTGTATGCCTGGGGGAAGAGGAGGGGGGCACTGTATGCCTGGGGAAGAGGAGGGGGGCACTGTATGCCTGGGGGAGGAGGAGGGGGCATTGTATGCCTGGGGGAAGAGGAGGGGGCACTGTATGCCTGGGGAAGAGGAGGGGGGGCACTGTATGCCTGGGGGAAGAGGAGGGGGGCACTGTATGCCTGGGGGAGGATGGTGGATCATTGTATGCCTGGTGGAGGAGGGGGGGGCATTGTATGCTGGGGGATGAAGGGGGGTAATTGTATGCCTGGGGTGGAGGGGGGGCACTGTATGCCTGGGGGAGGAGGGGGGCATTGTATACTGGGGGAAGAGGGGGGGTCATTTTATGCCTGGGGAAAGAGGAGGGGGGCACTTTATGCCTGGGGAAGAGGATGGGGGGCACTGTATGCCTGGGGAAGAGGATTGGGGGCACTGTATGCCTGGGGGTAGAGGAGGGGGGCACTGTATGCCTGGGGGAAGAGGAGGGGGGCATTGTATGCCTGGGGAAGAGGAGGGGGGCACTGTATTCCTGGGGGAAGAGGAGGAGGGGGGGCATTGTATACTGGGGGAGGAGTGGGGATCATTGTATGCCTGGGGGAGGAGGGGGGGCATTGTATGCTGGGGGATGAAGGGGGGTAATTGTATGCCTGGGGGAGGAGGGGGGCATTATATACTGGGGGAGGAGTGGGGGTAATTTTATGCCTGGGGGAGAAGGGGGGGTCCTTGTATGCCTGGTGGAGGAGGGGGGGGGCATTGTATGCTGGGGATGAAGGGGGGTAATTGTATGCCTGGGGGTGGAGGGGGGGGCACTGTATGCCTGGGGGAGGAGGAGGGGCATTGTATGCCTGGGGAGGACGGGGGATAATTGTATGCCTGCGGGAGGAGGGTGGGCAATGTATGCCTGGGAGAGGAGGGGGGCGTTGTATGCTGGGGGATGAAGGGGGGTAATTGTATGCCTTGGGGTGGAGGGGGGGCATTGTATGCCTGGGGGAGGAGGGTGGGGCATTGTATGCCTAGGGGTGGAGGGGATCATTGTGTGCCTTGGGGAGGAGGGGGGCATTGTATGCCTGGGGGAGGAGGGGGGTCATTGTATGCCTGGGGGAGGAGGGGGGTCATTGTATGGCTGTTGGAGGAGGGGGGGTATTGTATGCCTGGGGGTGGAGGGGGGGTCATTGTATGCCTGGGGGAGGAGGGGCGCTGTATGCCTGGGGGAGGAGGGGGGTTATTGTATGCCTGGGGGAGGAGGGGGATCATTGTATGCCTGGGGGAGAAGGGGGGATCATTGTATGCCCTGGGGGAGAAGGGGGGATTATTGTATGCCTTGGGGAGAAGGGGGGATTATTGTATGCCTGGGGAGAAAGGGGGATCATTGTATGCCTGGGGAGAAGGGGGGATCATTGTATGCCTGGGGGAGAAGGGGGTCATTGTATGCCTGTGGAAGAAGGGGGGGATCATTGTATGCCTGGGGGAGGAGTGGGGGTGTCATTGTATGCCGGGGGAAGAGGTGGGGTGTCATTGTATGCCGGGGGAGGAGGGGGGCATTGTATGCCGGGGGAGGAGGGGGGGGTGTCAATGTATGCCGGGGGAGAAGGGGGGGTGTGTGATTGTATGCCAGGGGAGGAGTGGGGCATTGTATGCCGGGGGAGGAGGGGGGCATTGTATGCCGGGGGAGGAGGGTGTCATTGTATGCCGGGGGAGGTGGGGTTGTGTCATTGTATGCCGGGGGAGGAGGGGGGTGTCATTGTATGCCGGGGGAGGAGGGGGGCATTGTATGCTGGGGGAGGAGGGGGGCATTGTATGCTGGGGGAGGAGGGGGGGTGTCATTGTATGCCGGGGGAGGAGGGGGGTGTCATTGTAGGCCGGGGGAGGTGGGGTTGTGTCATTGTATGCCGGGGGAGGAGGGGGGTATCATTGTATGCCGGGGGAGGAGGGGGGGTGTCATTGTATGCCGGGGGAGGAGGGGGTTGTGTCATTGTATGCCGGGGGAGGAGGGGGGGTGTCATTGTATGCCGGGGGAGAAGGGGGGTGTGTGATTGTATGCCGGGGGAGGAGTGGGGCATTGTATGCCGGGGGAGGAGGGGGGCATTGTATGCCGGGAGTGGGGGGTGTCATTGTATGCCGGGGAGGAGGGGGGGTGTCTTTGTATGCTGGGGGAGGAGGGGGGGCATTGTATGCTGGGGGAGGAGGGGGGGTGTCATTGTATGCCAGGGGAGGAGGGGGGCATTGTATGCCGGGGGAGGAGGGGGGCATTGTATGCCGTGGGAGGAGGGGGGGATGTCATTGTATGCCGGGGGAGGAGGGGGACATTGTATGCCGTGGGAGGAGGGGGGGCATTGTATGCTGGGGGATGAAGGGGGGTAATTGTATGCCTGGGGGAGGAGGGGGGCATTATATACTGGGGGAGGAGTGGGGGTAATTTTATGCCTGGGGGAGAAGGGGGGGTCCTTGTATGCCTGGTGGAGGAGGGGGGGGCATTGTATGCTGGGGATGAAGGGGGGTAATTGTATGCCTGGGGGTGGAGGGGGGGCACTGTATGCCTGGGGGAGGAGGAGGGGCATTGTATGCCTGGGGAGGACGGGGGATAATTGTATGCCTGCGGGAGGAGGGTGGGCAATGTATGCCTGGGAGAGGAGGGGGGCGTTGTATGCTGGGGGATGAAGGGGGGTAATTGTATGCCTTGGGGTGGAGGGGGGGCATTGTATGCCTGGGGGAGGAGGGTGGGCATTGTATGCCTAGGGGTGGAGGGGATCATTGTGTGCCTTGGGGAGGAGGGGGGCATTGTATGCCTGGGGGAGGAGGGGGGTCATTGTATGCCTGGGGGAGGAGGGGGGTCATTGTATGGCTGTTGGAGGAGGGGGGGTATTGTATGCCTGGGGGTGGAGGGGGGTCATTGTATGCCTGGGGGAGGAGGGGCGCTGTATGCCTGGGGGAGGAGGGGGGTTATTGTATGCCTGGGGGAGGAGGGGGATCATTGTATGCCTGGGGGAGAAGGGGGGATCATTGTATGCCCTGGGGGAGAAGGGGGGATTATTGTATGCCTTGGGGAGAAGGGGGGATTATTGTATGCCTGGGGAGAAAGGGGGATCATTGTATGCCTGGGGAGAAGGGGGGATCATTGTATGCCTGGGGGAGAAGGGGGTCATTGTATGCCTGTGGAAGAAGGGGGGGATCATTGTATGCCTGGGGGAGGAGTGGGGGTGTCATTGTATGCCGGGGGAAGAGGTGGGGTGTCATTGTATGCCGGGGGAGGAGGGGGGCATTGTATGCCGGGGGAGGAGGGGGGGGTGTCAATGTATGCCGGGGGAGAAGGGGGGTGTGTGATTGTATGCCAGGGGAGGAGTGGGGCATTGTATGCCGGGGGAGGAGGGGGGCATTGTATGCCGGGGGAGGAGGGTGTCATTGTATGCCGGGGGAGGTGGGGTTGTGTCATTGTATGCCGGGGGAGGAGGGGGGTGTCATTGTATGCCGGGGGAGGAGGGGGGCATTGTATGCTGGGGGAGGAGGGGGGCATTGTATGCTGGGGGAGGAGGGGGGGTGTCATTGTATGCCGGGGGAGGAGGGGGGTGTCATTGTAGGCCGGGGGAGGTGGGGTTGTGTCATTGTATGCCGGGGGAGGAGGGGGGTATCATTGTATGCCGGGGGAGGAGGGGGGGTGTCATTGTATGCCGGGGGAGGAGGGGGTTGTGTCATTGTATGCCGGGGGAGGAGGGGGGGTGTCATTGTATGCCGGGGGAGAAGGGGGGTGTGTGATTGTATGCCGGGGGAGGAGTGGGGCATTGTATGCCGGGGGAGGAGGGGGGCATTGTATGCCGGGAGTGGGGGGTGTCATTGTATGCCGGGGAGGAGGGGGGGTGTCTTTGTATGCTGGGGGAGGAGGGGGGGCATTGTATGCTGGGGGAGGAGGGGGGGTGTCATTGTATGCCAGGGGAGGAGGGGGGCATTGTATGCCGGGGGAGGAGGGGGGCATTGTATGCCGTGGGAGGAGGGGGGGATGTCATTGTATGCCGGGGGAGGAGGGGGACATTGTATGCCGTGGGAGGAGGGGGGATGTCATTTTATGCCGGGGGAGGAGGGGGGGTGTCTTTGTATGCTGGGGGAGGAGGGGGGCATTGTATGCCGGGGGAGGAGGGGGGGATGTCATTGTATGCCGGGGGAGGAGGGGGGTGTCTTTGTATGCCGGGGGAGGAAGGGGGGTGTCTTTGTATGACAAGTGGTATGGTCAAGGGAATGTCAGAGAGCCTTTGAGGACATAAAAAGGTGTCTATCAGAGGGTCCCGTCCTTAGAAGCCCAGACTTCAACAGCCCTTTTGTAGTGCAAACCGATGCATCAGAGATAGGGCTAGGGGCAATGTTGTCACAACAGTTTGAGGGAGTGGAACATCCGATCCTTTTTCTAAGTAGGAAATTGTTCCCGGGGGAGAAAAACTACTCGGTGATTGAGAAGGAGTGCCTCGCAGTAAAGTGGGCAATCGAGGCTTTGAGGCATTACCTGGCAGGAGTCCATTTCACTCTGGTGACGGACCATGCTCCATTGAAGTGGTTAAATAGTATGAAGGACTCCAATGCTAGATTGACCAGGTGGTATATGGCCCTCCAACCCTTCTCATTTCAGATTCAGCACAGGCCTGGAAAAGAAAATGCAAATGCTGACTTCTTTTCTAGAGAAGGGGTGGATGGTCGGGCTTCAGCCATGCGTGGCCCCAGCCACACACTAACAGGGGAGGAATGTGACAGGGTGAATTAACGTCACCAGCCATATACCTGGCAAACCTATGTTTAGGCTTGCAGTGCAGCAGTGACGAGGTTATGTTTCAGTTGAGAAGGGCTGCTTTATTAGTCTGACCCCAGCTGCATAATCAAGATGTTTTAAAACCCCCAGGCTGTACACATGCAAGTTAGCTGGTCAGGAGACATGACTGAAATACTGAAGAGATTACTGCTATAAGGTCTGTTTGCAAAGTACATGTGTGATGAACTGTCTGTGTCCTGGATGCTGAAGAGAAGCTGCCTTGTTTTCTATGCTGAAGAGAAGCTATTTTGTTTTTGTGTGCTGTATATTTTTAAGGCTCAATAAAAAAGCTTTATCAAGAGAACCTGTGTGTGAGGTTGCAACAGTGTCTAAAACTTTTTGCTTTTTCCTCCGCAATATCACAAAGATACGCCCTTTCCTCTTTTGCTCGACTGCTAAAACTCTGACTCAGGCCCTCATTCTCTCCCGTCTCGATTACTGTAACCTCCTGCTGTCCGGCCTTCCTGCCTCACCTGTCTCCCCTACAATCTATCTTAAACGCTGCTGCCAGAATCACTTTATTCTTTCCTAAATCTGTCTGCGCATCTCCCCTCCTGAAATCCCTCTCCTGGCTTCCGATCAAATCCCGCATCTCACACTCAATTCTCCTCCTCACTTTTAAAGCTTTACACTCTTTTGCCCCTCCTTACATCTCAGCCCTAATTTCTCGCTATGCACCATCCCGACACTCGCGTTCTTCTCAAGGATGTCTTCTTTCTACCCCCTTTGTATCTAAAGCCCTCTCCCGCCTTAAACCTTTCTCACTGACTGCCCCACACCTCTGGAATGCCCTTCCCCTCAAAGCACCCCCTCTATCCACCTTTAAGACCCACCTTAAGACACACTTACTTAAAGAAGAATATGCATAGCACTGGGGATAATACTGGACACAATACATAAAGCTTAGCCCCCTGCAGACGCACTTACCAGAATTTGTTCCTACTGTCTCTATACATTCCCCCTACCTACCAATTAGATTGTAAGCAGGGACTCCTCTTCGGAAATGTTACTTTTATGTCTGAAGCACTTATTCCCATGACAAAACAAACACACACAAGCGTACCACAGATTAGTAAAAAGTATATCACAAAATGTAATAAAATTTAATAAATGTCACTGTGACCAAAAGACAATAATCAATAAATAAAATGTACAAAACAAAAACACATACAAATACACATATGAAGCATGTACTATGTATGGTAAATCACACCCTATAAATGCTAAATCAAAACATAACTTCAGTGAAGTAAACAACTAGATGAGCTAAAAATACATCCACTGAGGATGTCTAATTACTCCTAGAAAGAACAAACCCAATTGAGGGGAACAAAACTAACCGCAAGAAGTGGCAGCAGGGGCTCAGTTTGGACGCAATACTGTCCGGACACACGAACACACGGCAGGATAACCTCTCTGCAACTCATCAGTACCACAAGATTGGCGTAAAGCAGATGTGGTGACTATATTTAAAAAGGGAGCTAGATCACAACCGGGAAATTACAGACCTGTAAGCCTGACTTCAATAGTGGGGAAACTACTTGGAGGTTTAATACGGGATAATATTCAGGAATACCTAATGGAAAACAAAATTATTAGTAATAGTCAGCATGGATTTATGAAGGATAGATCTTGCCAAACTAACCTTATTTGTTTCTTTGAACAGGTAAGTAGGAATTTAGACCAGGGTAATGCAGTTGTTGTGGTCTACTTAGATTTTGCAAAGGCTTTTGATACGGTTTCACACAAGAGGTTGGTGTACAAAATAAAGAAAATTGGACTCAGTAATAATATATGCACCTGGATTGAAAACTGGTTAAAGGACAGACAACAGAGGCTTGTCATAAATGGAACTTTTTCAGGTTGGGCTAAAGTCGTGAGTGGAGTACCTCAGGGATCGGTACTGGGACCCCCTGCTTTTTAATTTGTTTATTAATGACCTTGAGGTTGGGATTGAGAGCAAAGTCTCCATCTTTGCTGATGATACTAAATTGTGTAAGGTAATAGAATCAGAGCAGGATGTAATTTCTCTTCAGAAGAACTTGGAGAGACTGGAAACGTGGGCAGGTAGATGGCAGATGAGGTTTAATACAGATAAATGTAAGGTTATGCATTTGGGATGCAAGAATTAAAAGGCGACTTACAAATTAAATGGAGATATATTGGGGGAATCCTTGATGGAGAAGGATTTAGGAGTGCTTGTAGACAGCAGGCTTAGCAATAGTGCCCAATGTCATGCAGTAGCTGCAAAGGCAAACAAGATCTTATCTTGCATCAGACGGGTAATGGATGGAAGGGAAGTAAACATAATTATGCCCCTTTACAAAGCATTAGTAAGACCACACCTTCAATATGGAGTACAATTTTGGGCACCAATCCTAAGAAAAGACATTATGGAACTAGAGTGAGTGCAGGGAAGAGCCACCAAATTAATAAAGGGGATGGACAATCTAACTTATGAGGAGAGGCTAGCTAAATTAGATTTATTTACATTAGAAAAGAGGCGTCTAAGAGGGGATATGATAACTATATACAAATATATTCGGGGACAATCCAAGGAGCTTTCAAAAGAACTATTCATCCCACGGGTAGTACAAAGGACTCGGGCCATCCCTTAAGTTTGGAGGAAAGGAAATTTCACCAGCAACAAAGGAAAGTGTTTTTTACAGTAAGGGCAGTTAAAATGTGGAATTCATTACCCATGGAGACTGTGATGGCAGATACAATAGATTTGTTCAAAAAAAGGTTAGACATCTTTTTAGATGGGAAAGATATACAGGGATATACCAAATAAGTAAACATGGGAAGGATGTTGATCCAGGGATTAATCCGATTGCCAATTCTTGGAGTCAGGAATGAATTTATTGTTCCCGGTATGAGATATCATTGGTTGATATGACACTGGGGTTGTGTATAGATATAGGATAAAGTATCTGTTGTCTAAATTTAGCATAGGTTGAACTTGATGAACCTACTGTATGTCTTTTTTCAACCTCATCTACCATGTAACTATGTAATAGTTGTTTACTTCACTGCAGTTATGTTTTGGTTTAGCATGTACAGTATAGGGTGTGATTTACCATACATAGTACATGCTTCATATGTGTATTTTTATGTGTTTTTGTTTTGTACATTTTATTGATTGATTATTGTCTTTTGGTCACAGTGACCTTTATTACATTTTGTGATACACCTTTTTCTAATCTGTGGTGCGCTTGTACTGTATGTGTTTGTTTTGTTTTTTGAAAAAATCCCTTGGGAGTTTTTCTTTCATAGGAGTATCTTGAGTGGCTCCTACACGCACTGCGGCAAGCTGATTATCTTTTAAAGAGGACAGAGGGGGCGCAAGAATCCTTATTGTGACTTTCCACTTATTCCCATGACCTGTTATTTATATTATTTGTTATTTATATGATTACCACGTGTATTACTACTGTGAAGCGCTATGTACATTTATGGCGCTATATAAAGACATACAATACAATCAGTGCCTGCTTCAGCACAGGTGGCTCAGTTGAAGACTGCGCCACCTGTGCTGAAGCAGGGATATCATGGAAATGTGACCCATTTGAGGTATATTGCCAAATGTAAATAACTCTCGTGGTCCAAACTCCAGCTGCACCTCCTCTCCACACATACAGCAGGGAAGCACACTGTCTGCAGACACACACACACACACACAGCACACCAGTGCAGCACACTATGCAGGCTCTCTCACACACACAGCAGGGCAGCACACTGTATGCAGACACACACACACCAGGGCAGCACACTATGCAGGCTCTCTCACACACACAGCAGGGAAGCACACTGTATGCAGGGCCGCAGGCTCATACACACACACACACACACACCAGGGCAGCACACTGTATGCAGGCACTTTCTCACATTTATTTGTTTTTTATTTAGTTTGTAGTTAAACTCGCTACCCCCCTCCCCCCCTCCTTTTCTTCTCAGTATTATAGTAATACCTCTAGGACATCCGCGAGACAACCTACAAGTTATTGTACAACTTTAAGCTACGAAATGGTAAACAATACCAACATTACTTTTTGTAAATCAAACAAAGGATTGGTTACAAAATGGAGAAAAAAATAATACACATATTATAGTGTAGTTCCTAATTTAAAAATAAGAAAAAACAGGAAACTTTGGTGCAAAAATATATATCAATGCACAAAAAAAAAAAAGACTCTCCTCTGGATGAATGAAATATATGGAAGAATAGGCGAATGAAAGATTAAATGCATATCACACACATTGTCGCAGGCCAGTGAGACACACAGGGCCACCGACAAGGGGGGGGGGGGGAGAAGCAGCCCTGGGAACACACAGGGCCACCGACAGGTGGGGGGGTGGGGGGAGACAGCGGTTCTGGGAACACACAGCCGCTGATGGGGCGTCAGTGTGTGGATATAGATATCTGCAGTGTAAGCGTATATAGAGGTGGTTTCATGTATTTACCATTTTATTTTAATAAAAAAATCTATTTAACTATACAAAAGTGTCTATTATTTATGAAATAAGTCTACATTTAGCCTATAATAGTAATAATCCCCTCAGAACAGGGCATTACTGGCCAATAATGCCCTGGCTGGGTTAAAGTCCCTCGGCTTCGCCTCGGGCCTTCAACTCTTCCAGCCAGGGCATTATTGGCCAGTAATGCCCTGTTCTGAGGGAATTATTACTTAATTACTATGTGTATGTATTCTTCATTGCTTATATTCTGTTCTGCTTTATACAGGTGCGTCCATAGATTTACAGTTAGAATCTGTCTTAGCCGCGTGAATGGAAGTATGTAATTCTCAGCCTACTTAGCCACGTGAATGGGAGTATGTAATACTCAGTATAATTCTGTAAGATGTGAGAGCGCAGAATAAAGGCCTTAGGCTCACAGAACAGACCACCATAAGAGAGACTGGGGAATATGATGAACCAGTAAGGGATGGGTTAAAGTGTGAATGCAGAATAGAGTTAATGTGAAGAAGATTAGTAAAATAACTGATCAAGATACAGGCGAGAATTATACAAGGTCCACCGACACCGGACCTTCTCCGAAGAGAAGACTTCTGCAGCATGTTAACCTGAACTAATACAAATCTGCAAAACCCCTGAAAGACACCACACACACACACACACACACACACACACACACACACACACACACACACACACACACACACACACACACAAAATGACCAATGGATACGGTTTCCTTTAAGTATATACATCAATTCTCTTACTTCCTCACACTGGGGCGACACTATCCTAACTGTGTGCTGTGGGTTTGGCAGGTTTGGGCCTGGCTCAGACAAAAAGAGGTTTGGCCTCAGAGTCAGTGAGGTTGCAGGAGAGGGGAAGCCTTGGTGTGGAGATGGGCGGCCTCGTGGATTTACCTGCCTGGCCTCCGGATGGGCCTGCTGGAGGCCCGCGGAAGGGAGGTCCGGGCATGTGTGGGACACCTGGCACAAGGGAATATAAATGAACCTTCTACAGAGAGGGGGGCTGCACAGAAGGCGTGTCTGGGGTGTCAGTGGATGGGGGCCCAGGTCTGAGCAGGGGAAGCTCCTATGCAGTTGGTTCAATGACAGTGTGGCCAAGGCTCCTTGACTCACCGGGCCCGGAACAGCAGCCCCAGCTCTCCCCCCGCTGGCGGCCCTGGCTGTGAGACTTTGATAAAAGGACCCCAATTCCTCACCAAATACAGCATAACCTTCTTGCTTTACTGGTCCTTCTGGCAGAGATGATGTTATGTGGCTAACATTAACCCCTTCAATGTCCTACTGATGCAAGCAGTATGTCACCCAAGGGGCTCTTGCTTGTTTTTATGGTGTTGTGCCACCGAAGAAGGGGGTAGGGTCTAGGGGGGAAATGATTGGTCTGAAGAGGGGACACAAAAATCACTATGAAAGCTAGGGTCACGTCAGGGGGACGCCTCATGACCAGAGTTTCCCAATCTATACCCACACCCCTTACTGGCCTCTGTCACCTAAACCTGTAGGGTAGGCTCTCTGTTATGCCCCTATGGGCTTCCTCGAGACCTAGCTTTCAACGAGCCGGACACAAGATTCTAATAAACTATGGCTACAACACTCCCAGGATAGATAAGGGGGGGGGGTGGCAAATACTCACAAGGTGGGTAATCACTGATCTCTGGGATGGCACCCAGGCTTAACGATCCGTGGTTCGTTTAATCAATGTGAGTAGCTCAAGCGAAGGCCAAAATATGGAAATAGTCCCCCGGTCCCTTCCCAGACTTCCAGGGAATAAAAGATGCAGAAGTGGCTAGTAGCCTCCAGGCTTCTGAGCCCAGCATGGTGTGTTGGCTCCTGGCTACTCTGCTTGTGTGGTAGGGACTGTCAACCAGTGACCCCGGATGCCTCAAACATGCCTCTGGAGGCCATCGAAGAGTGACTTTCCAGGTAGCTCTTCTCAGCCGTGCTGGGGTCTTCCCCAGTGGTCTTCCCCAGGGGTCTCACCCCCCAATGACACTGCACACACAGACTGCAGCACCTACGTGGGAATGATCCCCTGCTGCCCTCTATATAGGGCTCTCTGTCCCTGGCTGCAGCTCTGTCCTGTTTAGCTGGAGCTGCTGTTCACAAAGACAAACATCAGGTGCAGCTGTTCCCAGGCAGGGGCGGAGTTCAGCTTCTCTCTGAGCTTTTTTGGGTAAGACAAAGCTCCAGCTCTGAAAGCAATTCTCCTCTGCAGGTGAGCGACGCCTTCTCTATACCCAACAAAGGGCACAGAATAAGCACATTGGTAACACACCAAAAAACATACATCACCTGAGGCGACATGCTAATACACTGGCCTCCCCTCCCCAGGCATGGATTGGCCTCTCCCCAGACATACACTGGCCTCCCATCCCCAGGCATACACTGGCCTCCCCTCCCCAGGCATACAATGGCCTCCCCTCCCCAGCCATACACTGGCCTCCCCTCCCCAGGCATACACTGGCCTCCCCAGGCATACACTGGCCTCCCCAGGCATACACTGGCCTCCCCTCCCCAGGCATACACTGGCCTCCCCTCCCCAGACATACACTGGCCTCCCCTCCCCAGGCATACACTGGCCTCCCCTCCCCAGGCATACACTGGCCTCTCCTCCCCAGGCATACACTGGCCTCCCCAACCATATACTGGCCTCCCCTACCCAGGCATATACTGGCCTCCCCTCCCCTCCCCAGGCATACACTGGCCTCTCCTCCCCAGGCATACACTGGCCTCCCCTTCCCATGCATACACTGGCCTCCCCTTCCCAGGCATACACTGGCCTCCCCTTCCCAGGCATACATTGGCCTCCCCTCCCCAGGCATACACTGGCCTCCCCTCCCCAGGCATACACTGGCCTCCCCTCCCCAGGCATACACTGGCCTCCCCAGCCATGTACTGGCCTCCCCAGCCATATACTGGCCTCCCCTCCCCAGGCATTCACTGGCCTCCCCTCCCCAGGCATACACTGGCCTCCCCTCCCCAGGCATACACTGGCCTCCCCTCCCCAGGCATACACTGGCCTCTCCTCCCCAGGCATACACTGGCCTCCCCTCCCCATGCATACACTGGCCTCCCCTCCCCAGGCATACACTGGCCTCTCCTCCCCAGGCATACACTGGCCTCCCCTCCCCAGGCATACAATGGCCTCCCTTCCCCAGGCGTACACTGGCCTCCCCTCCCCAGGCATACACTGGCCTCTCCTCCCCAGGCGTACACTGGCCTCTCCTCCCCAGGCGTACACTGGCCTCCCCAGCCATATACTGGCCTCCCCTCCCCAGGCATACACTGGCCTCTCCTCCCCAGGCATACACTGGCCTCCCCTCCACAGGCATACACTGGCCTCTCCTCCCCAGGTGTACAGTGGCCTCTTCTTCCAGGCATACACTGGCCTCTCCTCCCCAGGCGTACACTGGCCTCTCCTCCCCAGGCGTACACTGGCCTCTCCTCCCCAGGCGTACACTGGCCTCTCCTCCCCAGGCATACACTGGCCTCCCCTCCACAGGCGTACACTGGCCTCTCTTCTCCAGGCGTACACTGGCCTCTCCTCTCCAGGCGTACACTGGCCTCTCCTCTCCAGGCGTACACTGGCCTCTCCTCCCCAGGCGTACACTGGCCTCTCCTCCTTTGAAGAGAAAATCCAGGTTAACCCCTGAGAGTCTACAATGTAATGCAGTTCCATAATCTCCAGAGCGGAGCAGTATGACTGCTTCCATACAGTACTGTGACGGTGCGGCCTTGTGGGTATGGACAGGAAGGGGCTTGCACACTACTTGCTTGTAATGAACGTCCTTTATTCCCCGTGTCCGGGCTGCAGGTTCCGGTAATCAGGTAACAAAACCGAATAGAATCTTTAAGGTAAACAGCATCAGTCTACAAAATAACAGGACAGTCTTTAATCACTGGTATCTCAAACGGCGTTTGGGCTCTCCCCCCGGCGGGCTTTCCCCCCGGCGGGCTCTCAGCAACCTGCTCCCTCACAGATTGAGAGCACAATGAGACCCAGAATCTGCTGTCTGCATTTTAAACCCCCCCTCTTCCAATCAGCTCGCAGACCTACCAGCCAGGGTGTGGTTCTTCTGGCCTGCTAAAGTGAGAGGTTTTTTTTAACCTCTTGTATACTCCCTTCCTCACATATCTCCCCCCTCAGAGTGTTGCTCCTCACACACTCGCTTTTTGAAAAAACTCTTTCCCCCCCCTCCCCTCCTTTCCCGGGACAAAATAAAAATCTGCATTAGCGTGTAACTTCCCAGCCCTATGTTGTACCGGGAAAGAGAAGGGTTGAAGGGAGAGGTACGAGCGCGTGACTCTGGGGTTTGTGTCCTTCATTGTATGTAGCCATTTTATGGGAGCATGGTCTGTGACCAGGGTGAATGTGGTACCCAGGAGATAGTACTTGAGTGCTGATACTGCCCACTTCACCACTAAATTGGTACAAATTTACTATAATACCCTGTTAAGCCCAGGAAAGCTGTCATCTGCTTTTTTGTCATTGGTCCTGGACAATCCATCAACGCCTGCACCTTGCTGCAGACAGGCTTTATTTGTCCATTAAAGTCAATTAGTGATATGCGCTCCAACATATAGATCCAATCTTGGTATAAATCCTTAAATGAAGTATAGAAAGTAGGTGCTGGGGCTAGTGAGGTATGTTTTCATTACATTGCATATACCACATATCAGGAACTCTAACCCTGAAGGCTGAAGGCTGAAATGTGAAGAAAATCAGACCTACAGTCTCATTGGGAGAATCCAGAGGTAGGTTGAAAAAGAATAACTACTCACAATTTGTATTGCCCCAGTCCTGTAGATCTTGATGGTGCTTGCAACCAGGAGAATGCAGAGAGATCCGAGGGAAAACACTCCAACGCACAGCCCTGAACAGAGCGGGTCCCACACCAAAAGACTGATAAAAATATGTCAAGTACTTTATTGTTCCATAGTTAAAAAAACGGAGGTAGGTACCCTCCCACGCGTTTCGGGCAATCCGCCCTTTATCAAGGAGTAATATGTGCCCACCCACAAACGTGGCGACGTCACACGCAATGCGTGATGACGTCACACGTGGTGACGCGCTACAGCACCGCCCCCCGACACCGTCATGGCAACCAGCCGGCGTCCCGCAGTACAGGGGGGGCGGGCCATGCCTTGGGCAGCTCGATCCCAGTCCCCTCCTACACTCCAGTGACGCATTGCGTGTGACGTCACCACGTTTTTGGGCGGGCACATTTGGTGACGATTTTGGCGCGAATTGGGGCTGCTCTGAAAGGTATTTAAATACCAATATTGGTGGGGGCATATTACTCCTTGATAAAGGGCGGATTGCCCGAAACGCGTAGGAGGGTACCTACCTCCGTTTTTTTAACTATGGAACAATAAAGTACTTGACATATTTTTATCAGTCTTTTGGTGTGGGACCCGCTCTGTTCAGGGCTGTGCGTTGGAGTATTTTCCCTTTATTTGTCCATTAGCAAGTATGTAGCCTAAGTACTTTGTTTCACTTCTCCCTATTGAGCATTTTGCTGGATTGGCAGTCAGGCCTGCCTTTCTAAGAGACCTTACTACTGCCGACACTTTAGCCAAATGTGTTTCCCAATCTGTGGAATAAATGCCTACATCATCAAGGTAGGCTGCTGCATATTTGTTATGGGGTAACAATATCTGATCTATTAACCTCTGGAAGGTAGCGGGAGCCCCATGCAATCCAAACGGCATGGTCCGAAAGTGAAACACACCACAGGGAGTGGCAAAAGCAGTCTTTTCCTGTGACTTTCCTGTTATAAGGATCTGCCAATATCCTTTGGTCAGATCCAACGTTGTGATATGCTTGGCCTTCCCTAATCTCTCCAACAATTCATCAACTCTGGGCATGAGTTACGCATCGTATTTAGAAACCGCATTTACTTTTCTAAAATCTATACAAAACTGTGTAGACCCATCCGGTTTAGGGACCAACATGATGGGGATACACCACTCACTCAGTGACCTTTCTATCACCCCCAATTTGAGCGTGTTTTCTGTTTCTACTACTCCCCTTAATTTCTCAGGAATTTGGTACGGTCTCTGTTTCACTTTCTTACCTGGTTCCGTTTCGACATGGTGAGCAATCAGATGTGTTTTCCCTGGCAATGGAGAGAACACATCAAAAAAAAATTCCACCATCTTTAATTCCTGTACTTTCTGTTCCAAGGACAGGATCTCCCCTAGTTGGACACTCCTTTTTCCTGCCAGGGTCCACTTGTGGTCCCAAATCTAACTCCTCTCCTATTGACACAAACAAACTCTCTTGCGCTTTCCAGGGCTTCAAAAGATTTATATGATAAATGTGTTTTTCTTTTCCCTGGCTGCAATATTTCGTAGTCTATGGGTCCTACTTTTCGTGCTACCTCAAAGGGTCCTTGCCATTTTGCCAATAACTTCGACTGTGTAGTCGGAAGCAGAAGCAAAACCCTATCTCATGGCTGAAATTCTCTTGTGCGAGCCCCTCTATTGTAATTCCTTTTTTGTGCTATTTGTGCCTCTCACAAATTTTCCTGTGCAAACATCCCTAGACTTCTAACCTTTCTCTTAGTTTTAATACATACTGTACTACATTATTTACCCTTGGTGTTTCTTCTTCCCACATTTCTGTTACCAAATCCAGGATTCCATAAAGTACCTCAAACGGTGAAAATCCTGTGGAAGACCGGGGAACTTCCCGAATGGCAAATAGAATATGTGGAAGCAGTTCATCCCAATGCCGTGTCTCAGTGGATATAAATTTCCTCAACATATTTTTAAGCGTCTTATTAAACCGTTCGACTAGTCCATCTGTTGGAAGATGATAAACCGAGGTCCGTATCGACTTCCATTTTTTTTTTTTCAACAAAAAAGTTTTTATTGGTACAAGGTACAGTTCACATATTATCTAACAACCCAATATCATGCATGAGTGATCCCTTGCCCAAGTTTTTGTTTTTCATTACCAAATGGTACAGCTACTGACATACAGTAAGGGAAAAGAAAAGAGAATAAAGACAGACGAAGGACATACGAGACAAACAAGACAAACCCAGGGGAGGAGGGGGGGGAGGGGGGGGTCTGAGGAGGCCAAGCGAGGAGTGTCGCCTGCCTGAGATCTGCGACCGCCAAAGTTGTGCTTATTCTGGAGGGATCTACCTCTAGCTCCCTCGCCGTCCGCTTGCGTCTGCCCTACCGGTGCTCTATTCTGTCGCTGTCCGTGCCGCCTCCCCAAAGGAGAACGCATTTCTTGTTATCACAGCAGAATATTGGTGGCATTCACCCCTGGGATGTCCGAGTGATCTAGCTAAGGGGCCCATACTTTTAGGAAATTTGTGCCGGTGTCATTGACCAGACTCGTCAATTGCTCCATCCGGCAAACGTACCAGATTCTGTTCCGAATTTTCATCATCGTGGGTAATTCTGGTTGCTTCCACAGTGCCGCGAGTTCGCACCTCATGGCTGTTGCAAAATGTGCAATCAATATTTGAGCCGGTCTGCCTAGCCCCCGCCTGCGCCTGCCCAGCAGGAACAGCCAGGGATCCAAGGGGACCGTGCATCCGAGAATGCTCTCTAGCCAATTGTGGATTTCCTCCCATAAAGGTGCCACTTTGGTGCAGCCCCACAGCATGTGCAGCAAGTCTGCTTGTTCCCCACACTGTTTTGGACACAGTGGGGGGTAACCTCTGACAAACTTTGCTAATCGTATTGGGGTGAGGTACCACCTCATTAGGACTTTATATGCGTTCTCCTTCAGGGTCGTGCAGATCGAGCTTTTAGCCGCTGCCAGCACTATTGTGTCCCAGTCATCGTCTTCTAAGGTCTCCCCTAAGTCAGTTTCCCATGCACGTCTGTAATTTAACTTAGTGTTGTTTGTGGACCCAGGACAGACTACCGCTCTATAGATCGTAGAAGTAAGTCCCGTAGTGTCCGTACCTCTCGAACACAGCTGCTCGAAATTGGTACGCCGAGGGCGTACAGGGATTTTGTTGTAGAAGGCTCTAATCTGGAGGTATCTAAAGAATTCAGAATTTGGTATCCCAGTTTCAGATTTAATTTGGTCAAAAGATTTTAATAGTGGACTACCTTTCAGATGTAAAAGCCTCGTGAGGCCCTTTCTTTTCCAGGCCCCCAAGTTCCCACTCGGCATGCCCGGAGCGAAATCAGGGTTCCCTACAAACGGGGTCATGTATGTGTGCTGGGTGGTAAGAGCACATCTGTATCTGGTGTCCCCCCAGACTGCCAACGAGCTCTTCAGTGCCGCCAGCGGCACCTTCATGGATTTTTGGACCCTTTTTGGAAGCCATATTAAGTCCTGCAACTCCACAGGGAGGCTACATGCTTTTTCCAGTTCCACCCACCGACGGAGATCCGGCGGCATGTGCCACTGTACAATTTGAGATAATTGTGCCACCTGAAAGTAGGACATCAAGCAAGGTACCCCAAGTCCTCCTCGTAGTGTTGGGCGAATTAACGTACTAGCTTTGATTCATGGTTTTTTATTACCCCAGACGAATTTCACCATGGAGGACTGCAAGCGGAGGATGTCAGCCCTGGCAACCTGTACCGGAAGGGTCTGAAAGAGGTACAGGATTCTAGGGAGGAGGTTCATCTTGAGGCTCTGGATCCTGCCGATCCAGGAAATTGCATAGCTCGACCATAGTCTGAGATCCTCCATCAGAGTCCTTATTAGTCTGGGGTAATTGGCTTTGTATAGGGCGCTATATTCTTTGGTAATATTTACCCCTAGGTATTTAAAAGAGGAGGCTTGCCATTTGAAGTTAAAATTTAGTTCTATCAGTTTTGCTGTGGCCTTTGGCAGGTTTAAATTTAGTGCTTCTGACTTAGTTTGATTAATTTTGAACCCCGAGATCTTATTAAATGAATCTAGTAAACTGAAGACATTCGGCAGAGAGGTAAGGGGCTTTGATAGCATTAAAATAATGTCATCTGCATACAGGGCCACTTTGTGTGACTGGTCTTGAATTTGGATACCTGTTATGTCTGGGTTATTACGAATACTCGCCGCCAAGGGCTCAATGCATAGTGCGAATAATAATGGGGACAGGGGACAACCCTGTCTGGTGCCGCTCCGTATCGGGAATTCCTCTGAGGGGAAGCCCTGGTGCCGGATCATCGCCCTCGGTCCATTATACAGAGCTAGAATGGCGCCCAACATTCTCCCACCCACCCCAAACTCCCCAAGCGTTTCTGTTAGGTAGGGCCAATCAATGCGATCAAAGGCTTTTTCGGCGTCTAAACTAAGAGCCATAGACGGAATATTATGTTTTTGGGCCACATCAATTAAGTCTATGATCCGTCTAGTATTATCCGCCGCTTGCCTCCCGCAGATGAACCCTACTTGATCTGGGTGGACCAGCTTGGGCATAACCGTATTTAGGCGGTTTGCCAAAAGTTTGGAAAAAATTTTTGTGTCGGAATTGATCAATGAGATCGGACGATAACTCTTACAGTCAGCTGGGTCCTTCCCTGGTTTGGGGATCACTGAAATAGACGCTTGGAGCATTTGGCCGGGTATAGGGGCACCGTCTAGAAATGAGTTAAATAACTTAGCCAGATGAGTTACTAACAGTTTTCGGAATTTTTTGTAGTATAAGTTAGAGAAGCCATCAGGGCCTGGGGCCTTTGATGACTTCAGTGATTTGATTACCTCGGATATTTCCTCATCTGTAAAATCTGCCTGTAGCGCCTCCCTTTCCCCTCTGCATAGTTTGGGTAGATTTGCCTCCTTCAAAAATGTCTTCAGTTGCTTACGAGTGGTCTCGCAATGGGAGACCTTCGCCCCGTCATATAGGGTCTCATAATAGGTTTTAAACTCTTCCACAATTTGTTTAGGGTCAGAAGTAAGACCACCTTGTTTAGTGCGAATTGACTGTATATGGAAATTAGTACTCGAGTTTCGGAGTTTGCGGGCAAGCGGGGTATCTTGCTTGTTGGCACGTTCAAATTTTTTTCGTTTGGACCATGTCAGCTCCTTCTCAGCCCGGGAGGCCAGCAGTAAATTTAGCTGTGTTTTAGTATCTACCCATGCCTTAAGTGTCTGTGCTTGTTTGTTTTGTTTGTGTAGGGCGGAGAGGGTTTTTAGGTCAGATTGTAAAGTGTGAATCTTTTTTTCCCTTTCTTTCTTCCGCCTACTTGCGATCCCTATGAGTTCTCCTCGTAGTGTCGCCTTATGGGCCTCCCATAGGGTAGACTGAGATGCCACACTACCTGTGTTCTCGTCGAAATAGGTCCTGATCTTTCCCCTTATTGATTGTTCCACCTCGGGGATTTTAATTAAGAACTCATTGAGTTTCCAGATCGCTCCAGGCCTGTTCAGCACAAAATCGGTGCACCGCAGCTCTACTGGTGCGTGATCGGACCATGAAATGTCATGGATTCCCGTGTGGGAGATCAGCGAAACCATTCTATTGGTCACAAAGAGGTAGTCTATCCTGCTGTATCGGTCGTGTGGGTGGGAATAAAATGTGTATTCTTTGTCACCTGGGTGTTGCTCGCGCCAGATATCAACCAGGTTATTGGCCCGGAGGCCTCTGATCCAGGCAGCTCTACCCTGCGGATTTTTCTGACCGCCTGGGGTACATCTGTCAGCGTGCGGGTCGAGTGTGTGGTTGAAGTCCCCTCCTAAAATTATGGCACCTTGTGCTGTTTTTAATAAGATCATAAAGAATCTGTCAAAGAAGGAATCTGCGCGGTCACTAGGGGCATACACATTTGCAATGGTAATTGGTTGGCCACGTATGGTCCCGACCACTATTATGAACCGACCGTTTGCGTCTTTCTTTGTGGTTTTTATGTCTATCGATAGGCAATTGTGCAACAGGATTGCAACTCCTCTTTTTTTCTTATTGGCTGAGGCTGCCACCCAGGTCTGGTATCTGCTATCTATGTATTTAGGGGAGTTACGTCGGGAAAAGTGTGTCTCTTGTATAAGGATAACGTCAGGATTCAGTCGTTTGTAGTCTGTCATGGCCAGACGTCGTTTTTGTGGACTGTTAAAGCCCTTTACATTGTGAGATATGACTGTGAGGTCCTTACCCATTGGTGCATCGTGTGCGAGTCGCTGCGGTGGCGGGCCTAGCAGTGGTCCCATGTTGGTGGCGTGTCTGGAGACGACGGATGCACGTCGTGTGGTCACGGGTGCTATTGGCCTGGGAGCGGGGAGAACAGTAGGGAACATATATAGGGAATACATGAGGAACATTGAGACAACAACATATAGAGGGTTTGGTGAGCCCATGGGGTTGATCCCCATTGGGTACCAAGGTTGCCCCTTCTGGGGGTCTGGTCTGGGTTCTGCCGCCACTCTCTGAGGGAGAGGGTTCCCGTCCCAAGTGCACCGGCCCAGTGGGGTCTTGTGCGGGTCTCCTTGGGGGTAAGCCCCAGAATCCCACCTGGAGTCCCATGCCGACGGCGGGCGTAGTGCTGCCCGTCCCCGCCTTTGAACACAACAAAAAAAACAAAACACAGTAAACATTACTATAAACATTTTCAACATCAACTTGTGCCATTTCCCTGGTTGAGAGAATATTGGGTCTCTCACCCCTCTACCCTCATCACTGAAAACCATTTTTGTGCTTTACCCCTTCAGTGTGTACCTGCTACTTTGTACTATCCTATCTGAGCAATCTGAGGTGGCCGGGGGGGGGGGGGGGGTTGGGGGGGGAGGAAAGGGGGGGGGGGGAAGGAGAGGGAGAGGGAAGGGTTGGGGGGAGGGATTGGGGGGGGGGGTTTGAGGTGGAGGAAGTTTGCATTTATGTTTTCTGATAATATCTGGACTTAGTGGTGTTCCCCATGAGGGTATCCACCAGGGGCTTGTTTGCTAACATATCCAGGTGTGGGCACCTTCCTACCTCTGTGACTTTAAAACCTGAGGCACTGAGCCAATATATCCCAGAACAATTCATTTGCGGTCATCATATTGTCCAGGGTCTGGAGGGGGGAGGGAAGGGAAGAGAGGGGGGGGGAGTGGGTGGTGGGGGGGGGGGAGGAGAGAGATAGTCCGGGAACCCTGGGTGGGGGGGAGGTGAGGTAATGGCACGGTATTTGCATATGGTGTATAAGGGGGGAGGGGGGTTGGGGTACGGGGATGTGATATGCGGGCTTAGGGTACGTAGGAGGGGTGGGGTATTAGGGGGATGAGGGGATCTGCTGCTTAGGTCAAACTTTTATTTTGTCGCTGTGTGTCCAGAGACACTTTTACGAGGGTAGTAGTCTCTGTCCGCTGTTCCGGAAGTGGTAAGCTGCCTGTAGCGGGCCTCGTAGTCCGCACTTCCGGTGCCGGGGGTAAGTTGCCTCACCAAGATGGCCGCTCCTCTATTTCTGCTGACGTCTTTCCGGTTGCCGCCATTCTATCGCCGGATGTCGGGGGAAGCGGATGTCTCTCGTCAGCTCTTCCCGCGTCTCACCCTTCTTCATCCGGTGAGTGATGGAGGACCTGCCACGTGGCGTGGCGACGCCATCTTCCAAGTTGTGCGTGTCACGGCTGGTTTCCGGGTTCGCGGAGTTTGCAGCATTTGGATCCGCAGGTACGGTAAGTGATACGGGTATTTGTAGTGTCTATTAACGTTGGTATAATAGTCCCGGGATCACTAAGAGGTGGTGAAAGGCTTGTTTTTCAGTTTATAATAACCTCAGGGTGGCCTTATGAAGAACTTGAACAGTGGCTCAACCATAGCCAAAAAAAGGAAATCTGCCACCACTTTCGATTTCAGTCTTCTTCTCCCTCCGCTGACCGGTCTTTATGCTTTTTGGTACTGGGGGCCTGTTGCCACTCCGTTGTGGGGCTCTGGGCCCTTCTGGAGGCCGGTGCTGGGCCTTCCTCTAGTCCCAATTTGCAGAGGAACTCCGGGGCATCTTCAGGCTCCTTCATAGAGATGGCCCTCCCATTCTTCAGGACCAGGAGTCCGAATGGGAAGGTCCATCTATACCTGATCGCCCGATCGCGCAGCAATTTAGTTACCGGCATTAGTTTCCTTCATCGGGCCAGGGTAATGGGGGATAGGTCCTGGTATAGTTGGAGGGAGGTCTCCTCGAAGTTACAGGTCCCTGGGCCCCTTGCCTTTTGCAGTGCTGCCTCTCGGGTGTTGTAATAGTGCATCCTCACTATCACATCTTGCGGCTGGTCGTTGGCTGTTGGGCGACTTCGGAGGGCCCGGTGGCAGCGGTCCATCGCCAACTCCGCCACCGGGACCTCCGGTAATAAAGCAGACAGCCAGCGGGAGACAAAGTCCTTTATTTCTGTGATGTCTTCTGTTATTCCTCTGATGTGGAGGTTACTCCTGTGGTCTCTGTTTTCGGAGTCCTCTTGCCTGTCCGCCAACTCTGTGATCTGGGCCTGTAAGTGGTTTGCCCGTTTCTCGGCCTTCCTCGTGGTGGTAGTGGTGGCCGCCATACTTTCCTCCAACGCTCCGGTTCGTTCCCCGAGGCCCTGGACCTCCTTCCTCAGTTCCTGGATTTCGGCTTGGAAGAGCGACTTCATGCTTTTGTATAGCCGGTCGAAGTCGCATCTTCTGACCGGTAGCAGGCCCTCCGTATCCTCCACCTCCTCATCATGCTCCGATTCGGAGCCCGCGGCAGAACCCGGCGCCATCTCTGCCTCAGCCCCCTTTGTTGCCGTCCGGCTGAGATATCTTCTCAGGTCGCCGGTCTGTTTCTTTTTTGTCGGCTGCGGGGCCATCCTGGGGTGTTCCTCTGATGGTGTATGGCACTTAGGGGCGCAAAAAATATGTTTATTGTGTCCTATAATTATGTGCTTCGTGCGGCGGGGGCGGGAGCTCTTAGCTTAAGCGGCTATCCACCTCACCATCGCGCATGCGCCTCATCGACTTCAATTTTAACAGACCACAGACCTCCTTCATGAGCCTGGACATAAAATGTGTTCCCTGGTCTGTTAAAATTTCGGTAGAAAACCCCACTCGGAGAAGACCATAATTAGTTTGGTGGCTACAACCTTAGCGGATGTCGTTCTCAATGGAATAGCTTCTGGGTACCTTGTAGCATAATTTACTATGATTAGTATATACGGGTACCCTGCAGCACTATTTTACAGGGAACCCACAATACCCACACCTATTCTCTACCAATGGGATAGGGACTTTGGTGTTCCGCTTTGGGGAAATCACCTGGCACTCAGGGCACGAATCACAGAAGTCCCTTACCGCTCTATAAATTCCTGGCCAATCGAACCGTGCCATTTGGTGGATTTGGTTTTTCTCCCTTCCCAGAAGACCTGAACAAGGAATAGTATGAGCTAACCGCAATACCTCTTTATGGTAGGGTCTTGGCACTAGCACTTGCATTTGTATCTTTTGAGTTTGCTTCTCTTTCTCAACTCGGTATAAGAGATCATTATGCAACTCAACATGAGGAAATTACTTCCTTGTCTACCACTGCCACCTGGTTATGTACCCGGCTAAAGGAATCGAAATTAGTTTTGCTCGACCTGAACATTTGAAAGCCCTGCCAACATCTCTGCCTCCAGTAAGGGAGGGTTATCTATTCCCTGCCCCTTCACCTGTTGGTGAACATATTTCTTACTAGCTTGGGGTGCCTCTGACTCTCGGGCAGTACTAACTCTTATTACCTAGGGGGGGAACCTTCTTTGTTTCTCTATCCTGCACTGCTTTTTTTGTTTTTTCGGATGTGGAACCTGGAAGGAAACAGCACTGGGTCAGTAAAAGGGAACAATTCCAAGAGCGTTATCTCTGTATTTCTCATCGCCTGGGGCCTAAGGGACAAAACAGAATTTGAGAATAATTCTTCAAAGAACCTCCAATCCCAACCTAAGATCACTGGGTATGGGAGTTCTTTGGCGACTCCCAACAAAACCTCTGAGCGTCCTCCCACGGTTAGTTTTACTCTGGCACGGGGGTACTCCTTGACATCCCAATGTACTGTATACATTCAATGCGTACCTGGGCCGGCCCTTTAAATTTATCTAAGGCCACCAGCTTTGCTGTACCAGTGTCTGGCTACAGCCAGAATCCACCAACCCCTCCACCTTAATTCCTTCTACTTCCAAAGATATGAAGAATTTAGTTCTGGCAGGGTCTATCGCCTCCCCCAGGGTCAAGTAGACAGGAGCATAGTTACAGTCCATGTGGGGACAATGTTGACACACGTGACGTGGCTCACTCCAAGAAAAACACACTATGGGATCTTTGGCAGACACCGACTCCCTTTCTGCTCCCGGAGTCTCTTGTAGACCCCATGGGACACCCTTCTGGTAGGGCCTGTTTGTCGCATACTAGGTCCCATATTGAATTAAACCGGAGCCCTGCATTTGTCTCCTGAGCCTCTGGCCAGTGGAGGAAAATTGCCTTTTCTGAATGTACTGTGTTTTTTTTTTTTTTTTTTAATGGCCACCCTTTTCCCCCCCTCGGACCATGCACACAGGACTGTTCTGCTGGCTTCAATGAGGGTCTTGGCCGAATGACGACAAATCAACTCCCTTCCACCTAGGGGAAAACCTGCAAAAACTGTTCTAGGGCGACTAACTCTGTGACCTCGATGGAGCTGCGGGTCTCTGGTTTTAGCCAGCACCAGCAGTAGTCCATACAAGTTGGGCTAGGACATGGGGTCGCATACCTGGGGACTACCACTCTCCCAGAAGTGTTGCCGATAGGTATCCTCTGTTATCCCCATGCGGTCCAGGATTGGGCGTAGTCAAGGGCGAGATATACAACCTATGCTTCTCCCATTAACTGCGAGAAAAAATCACAACTCGCTCAAACGTGATGAGTTAGGACTCTGTATCATCATCGGGTCCCATTTTCGTCAGCCTAACATCAGGTCTCTGATCTCCTGTGCCTGGGTATCGGGCTGCAGGACTTCTACCCAACATTAACCCCTTGTTATCTACAATAAAATATTGACGAGAATGGGTGGCAGGACAGAGCTTCACCTCTATTTTGGAAACCTTGTTCCCCATTTTGTTACAGCTGGCCCCTACACTCAGGCATGGGTGTCATGGCGGGATGCAGCTGTGATGGTAAGGGGGTGACCAGGCTATATAATAATCGTGAAGCCCGCGGGTTACCCTTGAAACCATGGGGTCCCTGGCAGCTACACAGCATCATAATCCAGGGGCAAGGTATCATTGCATGAAAAGTTACCGTGCTGTTACGCCGGTGCTCACCACAAACCGGGACCAGACCGCGGGGCTGAGGTGGGGTTATATAATCACCGACCTTAGTCTGCGCAGACTGATCCTGAGTACGCAGTTCGTAGTCGTACGTAGCAGGGTCAGGATTGGAGAAGGCAGGATCGTCGTTATTCAAGCAGGCGTTTGGCAACAGGTAGTCAGGAGTTCCCCGCTTCAGCTTAGGAGCGTGAGCGCGGGAGTGGCCTCTGCCCTAGGAGCGGCCTCGGCCCATGACGCCGATCTCAGCAGGGGGAGACAGCAGGCTGGCCGAAGTACACCGCGGGGCAGCGTCGGGGAAACCAACGCTTCAGCACAGAAGTCCAAGGCAGGCCACTGCATGGAGATTAGCAGCAAGCCTCAGGAAATTAAGGGTAACCACTGCTAGGAGAGAATGCAGCAGGTACCAGTGCTGGCTAACCAATGCTTCAGCGCAGGAGACAGGAACAGGCCTCTGGATACTCAGGAACTAGAGAGGTTAGAACACTAGGAGAGAGGCCTAGGTGGTTTGTGGCAGAGACAGTAATGTCCAAGGTAGGAGTTTATGCTCGGCACTGATTCAGAGCCAAAGCCCAACATATAAAGGGCAGAGATCCAATCACACAGGGAGGGTGTGTGAGTATTCCTCCAATGATGGAGCACAGGGCAGAAGCTGCAATGAGAGACAGCACATGTGCCATTGATTGCCAGAGGAAGCTTTTGCAACTGCAGAGGTCTGCAAGGCTATAGTCAAAGCCAGGAGTAGATTCCTTACAAGTGCCCCCTGCTTTTCCACTTTTCATGTTCCCTTTGCCCCAAACTCATTAAACTTGCTGTGTGTAATTTTTAGGTGGGATATTTGGGTAAGAATACAATTATTTTGATTGCTGGAGTTTGGGGGCCGGAGCTTAATTCTACCCGGCGGGCAGGCATGATTTGCCATTACACGGGTGGAATTACACTGGGGCTGCCCAGTGTTCCCCATACTCCTGGTTTTTGAGCACCGATATCTCAGTCCTGTTTCCCTTACAATCATGAGGCTCCCCAAAGTCCCCCATGTATTAAAATATGTTTTATGCATTTATTATAAGGCTCTATGTAGTCAGCCAGGGCATCTGCTTATGGTGCCATCAAGTCTGCATAGAGTCTGTAGTTCAAAGAGGAGACGAGATTTTGAGAAGTGTCGGGGTGCTAAAGTGGACGGGGCAGGGCAGAGTACTGAGTCCAGAGAACAGAGTCCCCGTGCGGGGATGATCCTCTGGTTTGCACAGGAAGAACCAGGGGAGCGGTTGTACCTTGAAAATAAAACAAAATCTACATAGTGCAAATATGTCAACACAGTGAAGTGGTTTCTAAAAACTTAGAAAACTAAAACAAGGCTATATCACGTATAGCCAGCAAGCTAATGTGGTAAAAACCACAGGAGGAGCTTCGATCTCAAGAAGAGACGGGTAGACAGAGCCACGGATAAAAACAAGCACTTTATCCACACACAAATAGGATGGAGGCTTACAAGATCCGAATGGATAAACAGCATTGGGAGTAGGTGATCTTCTGGGAGACTCCTGATGAAGACGTCATTTAGAACGTCGAAACGCGTTGAGCGTGACCCTACGACTGAGAGGGAGAGAGAACATTGAGTCCGTGACGTCATCTCCAACCGGCCGGAATCCCGGAAGTGACGTGACGGCTGTTCGAGACACAGTCGGGCGGCGTGCAGCAGCAGAAGCGATGTGAAGGGATCGGAAGATCACCTACTCCCAATGCTGTTTATCCATTCGGATCTTGTAAGCCTCCATCCTATTTGTGTGTGGATAAAGTGCTTGTTTTTATCCGTGGCTCTGTCTACCTGTCTCTTCTTGAGATCGAAGCTCCTCCTGTGGTTTTTACCACATTAGCTTGCTGGCTATACGTGATATAGCCTTGTTTTAGTTTTCTAAGTTTTTAGAAACCACTTCACTGTGTTGACATATTTGCACTATGTAGATTTTGTTTTATTTTCAAGGTACAACCGCTCCCCTGGTTCTTCCTGTGCATACTGTTTCCCTGGACCTTGAAACAGTCCATCTAAGGGTTTGAGTGATTTTATTGTACCCATATTGCACTTGTTTAATTTGACTTTATTATTCACTTTGCACATTTTGTATATTTTATACACTACACATTAACCTTAAGTATTAGAGCGCCATCTACTGTCTGTTTGCTATGATCCTCTGGTTTGCCAGTCTTAGTGGAGCCTGCCCAGTAGATGGCAATGGGTTGACTGGGGGAAGCGGCAGAATGTTGGCGTATTTCCCATTTGTCAACTCATATGGGATATGTCCCGCCCACAGGGCATCCCGAGCTGGCTTGGCACACCTCCTCCTCTGACATCACCCAAGAGATGAGCCCCTTGTTTCTATTGGCTAGTGGGATAAAGTTCCCATGCTCTGATTGATCGCTCCTCCTACCACCATGCTAAGGATAGCTTAGTGGACTGTATGTAAGGAGATGGCCGAGGCAGAGAACCAGACCATCCAGCGACTTGTATCGATGAAGCTAAGGCGGCTTTTCAAAGTTGCTCTGTTGCAAATAGCAGAACAGCCGGCTTCGTTTTGAAGCTAGGAAAGTCTGCCTCGCTGAGACCAAGTCCCGTTTTTTGCGCCCAAGTTCTACAAATCGGATGTCGTGGTCGCAGCTAGGAACTGAAGCAGAAAAGAGAACCAGGAGAACCGGGTGTATATCCCGGTCAGGGTAAGCTCATCCAAGTGGACGCCCTGCACCTAGGAAAGCCTAGATTTCCCCCCAGACCATCAGTAAGGGGGCTTTTGTCTGTCTATTGTGTATTTCTTCTTGTTGTACATGGGTTTATCGAAATAAACAACATTTTGTTTCTACTACCTTTTTTTGCCTAATGTATGATTCCAGTACAAATATAAAAGGTGTAAAAAGTCCTGGTCTAGTGACAGGAGCCTCCACCAGTCCCTTCTCTGTCCCTCCCCCTCAATCTGCTCCCCTCCCCATCTAAAGGAGTTAAGCCTTGGGGGGATGTGTTTGTTAGGGTTACCATATGCCCTTATTTTCCTGGACATGTCCAGATTTTTGATTGAAGGTTGCCGTCCAGGAGGAATTTGTAAATAACTAAAAATGTCCGGAAAAGCCTGTCACGGAAGACCAGCACTTTTAACGCTTTTTACCTTAACCGGGATCAATTTACTCGGCAGAACAAGATTATTGTATAAATTGCGTTTATTCGGGCAAGCCCACAGACATACATAAAGTGCACAAAATACAGTAAATACATACCAACTGGGGGGTCTAGGGTGAGTCACAAGCCTCAACTAGGTGCAGGGCGTCCGATTCAGCAAGACTTACCCTGTCCGCTGCACGTCCCGGAACACCCGGTACTCTTTTCGGGAGAACCGCAGTGCTCTCCCCACTACGTTCTGTTCTCAGAACTTGGCTGCCGAAATACGGGACTTAGCCTCAGCTCGGTCAGGCTTTTCCTCCGGCAACTCCGTGCCGAGTGCTCTGCTATTCGGACGAAAGCACTTTCAAAAAGCCTGCCATCGCTTCACCGGCCTAAGCCCAAGGTTACTCTGGTTCTCTGGCCGCTAGGCTATCTTTTCTATGGAAGACAGACTGGCGACCAATCAGGGGGTTTGTCCACAACCGCCAATCACCAGCGTGTGGCTTGCCTGGTCTTACCGAATCAGAGGAAGGGTCGTGCTTAGGTTCAGGATGCCGGCAAAGCGAGAAACATGAATTGGCCAATGGAAATCGTGCTTACAAGCTCCGTCTCAGCAAGCGGGGCAAAGAAATCCCATAGAGTTACATTAGACTTCCATAACACACAGCGTCTTTATGTACAGACGCGTACCCTCAAACCATACACTATTTGCAGGTAAAATATCAGTACTACCAGTATTTCTGGTCAGCAGCACTTTACCCAGATTTTAAGCCTCTTTGCCCCCCAACATCCACCCTTAACCTCCCGCTCGCAACATCCCGGTCCTGCAGCTATTTCCTATAAGGGACCCTAACCACCCAAGGCATCCCTAGCTTACAACCCTGCAGTGGACAGTAGAATGGGAACAGAGTTACAGGGAAACACAAAACTGTGCAATACTTGACCCAAGAGCTGACTCAGCTCTTAACACACGTTTTTTAGGGGCAACCAGCCGGGCTCCACTTTTATTATGGTGAAAAAACTATAACAAAGCGCTGAGGTCTGGGTCTGAACCATGATGATTTTTAAAATGTAATGAAACATTGTGTGACTCCAAGCCCTTCTTTATATTCCTCACGTGTTCTGAAATCCTGGTTTTTAGTTTTCTTGTAGTGCGGCCCACATACTATTTTTAATTTTGGAATGATTATTATGTGTAGGATGAGACAGGGTTTTTAGCACTTGTTTAATAATACAATATTTTATATCAATTGTATAAACTTCTCTGTTACTGCATACAGTCCATGATTAAAATCCTTTTTTATTTTATAGTATATTGTCTTTTTTGTAAGCTGATTGTTTAATTGTATTTTAAATATTAAAAGTTTGTAAGTCCTTTAAAAACATATAGTAGCTTACTGCATAACTTGTTTTAGTGCATACTAATTAGGCATTCAAGTAGGGAGGTGCCTGGTGTATTCCAGCTCAGGTTTTGCTAATTAGAACAAGCATTACCATCTCTGCTAATCACTGGCTCACTAAGTAGGATCCAGCAGGTTGTTGGCTTTATTCCTGATGCCTAGTTTGGTATATAAGTGCGTCAAAGTTAGCATTAAACATGACCCCAGATGAAGTCCGGTGGGACAAACATGTTGGGCCTTTTTTGATGCTTTGAGGCCACCGTACACAATCTCCTGAGAAGCCCTGATTGGAAGGAGACTGCTGAGATAGCCGTGACGCGGTGGAGTGCCCCCACTGCGGGTGAGAGACACTGGCAGAGGTAATCGCGGTCTGTTCCTGACAGAGAAGTGGAGCGAAGAAGGTAAAGGATCCGTGGTCCATCCGCTCCAGGGGAAAAAGGTAAGAACTCACCAGCAAAAGAAGTTAAAAACTAATTTATTGGGCTACATAAAAACAAAAAATTGAAAAAATAGACAGTAACAAACTCTCCCACGCGTTTCACGCCCACTATGGCGCTTTCTCAAGGAGTACTGGGTAAGGGGAGGTCCTGGGTATTTAACATACTCCCCGTCATGCAAAACAGCTGATGTACATAACCACTTGATTTTGTTTTGCAGATAGTAAAGCAACAAGACAGAACAGAAGAGAAACAGAATAAGAAAAAACAGAATGAATATATAAACTATATGCAAATGAAAAAAGAAAGATAATAGTGATCAGAAATGAAAATAAACAAGTAAAAAAATGAATAAATGAGATACATATTGGACAAAGATGATTAATGATGTTATGTCCCAATTAAATATTACCACATCATGTCATGCCTCATATATAATTAATTAACCAATGATTATAGTCTGTCCTAATAGAAAGGTAAGTAATTAGCTCACTGGTATAGAAATAAATTTTGGCATACAAAGCTTCACATGGAATTGCAAATAAAGATAATATTGCAATAAATAGGTAAGTGGACGCATACTGATATTGGACCATCTGAGTCTCTAATATGTTTAAACCTCATAAAGGAATTTCAAATAATAAAACACCCTGGCAACCGATAAAGATTATAAAATGATACTGGAGTCTGTTCACATGCACGACCAGAGGGGGGATATAGAAAAGATGGGATATAAGAAGATACATTGATACAGTAATATCTATTGGAGCACATTGTAAGTACCAATTACGTATAGTACTATAGTATATCCTTAAAGGAAACTCTTCAAGTCCCAGTCGATATTTAACCCATTGGGTACTAAGGTGTTGAGTGTAAATATCCAAAATGCCTCACGTCTGTGAAGCAAATTGGCTCTATCACCACCTCTGTCGTGCATTTTAACAGACTCCAGTGCAACACATCTGAAGTTCAACAGACTTCCCTTTTGACATATGTCAAAGTGATTAGAGACCGGGTGCAGTTTGTCTCTCCTGAGAATTAATCTCATATGCTCAAGTATGCGTTGCTTCAACGGTCGCGTGGTTAATCCCACATACCGTTTATTGCAACCACACATGAGCATATAGATCACATGGTCAGTGTTACAAGTGATACATGACAAAATTTTGAACACTCTAGTGTTCTCAGACCCTGAAAATGTCTTAGTCTTCAAAAGGTATTTACACATCTTACAGTGGTGACAGGGATAGCAACCAACCAAGTTTGGAAATAATTCCTTGGGTTTAGAAATTAATCTAGGCACACTAGGGGAAATCAAATTGCCCATTGTTTGGGATCTTTGAAAGACCACACGAGGATCATGGGTCACCATGTCTTTAAGAAGAGGGTCAGTAGCTAGTATAGGCCAGTATTTCTTGATGATTTTTTTGATGTCATATGATTGGTTGCTAAACCTGGTAATGAAGAACGGTGGGAGATTGTCATTTCCTTTGGTAAGAGATGTATTCTTTTTGAGTTTAGTAGAGGAGACTGCTCCCCGTTTACCTATAAGGTTCTCTCTTGGCTCCATCTTTGCACCGAGATAGGCCTCCTGGAGAATAAAAGGATCATAACCCCTCGCCTCGAATCTCTCAATCATCTCAAGTGATCTGATTTCAAAGTCCTCAATGCTTGAACAGTTCCTATGGAGGCGTAGGAATTGGCCCCGAGGTATGCCTCTGAAAAGATTCTTATCATGAGGACTTTTGGCATGTAATATGGTGTTACGAGCATTGGGCTTTCTATAGATATCTGTATGCACTCTCATATTAAGATCAACATAAAGACAGAGATCAAGAAAAGAGATGTGGTGGTGATGGTGCTGGGCAGTGAATGAAAGATTAAAGGGATTATTATTAAGGTGTGAAATAAAGGCATGCAATTGAGTGATAGTGCCTTTCCATACTAAAATCAAGTCATCAATATAACGGTGATAAGTGACTATAAGATGTCTGAAGGGGTTCCCATCTCCAAACACGTGGCACTGTTCCCACCAACCCATGAAAAGGTTGGCATATGAAGGGGCAAAGCATGTTCCCATTGCTGTGCCACGTGTTTGGAGATAAAAATTCCCCGCAAACATAAAATAGTTGTGTGTCAAAAGAAAAGAAATACTATCTAATAAAAAGATGATATGTGCTGGTGATAAATCTGACTGAGTTTCCAAAAAGAAACGTGCAGAGATAAGGCCATGTGTGTGTGCAATGCTAGTATAAAGTGAGGTCACATCTAGTGTGACCCATAAGTATTGGGGTGCCCAGGTGAAATCTGAAAATATAGAGAGTACATGAGATGTATCAAGAAGATGCGAGGGGAGGGCAGAGACCAATGGCTGTAAATAGTGATCAACATATATTGAGAGATTCTCACCTAGAGAACCCATGCTAGACACAATGGGTCTTCCCGGTGGAGCCAAGAGAGACTTATGAATTTTAGGTAAGTGATGAAAAATTGGGATAACGGGGCATTTACACCTCAGGAATTCGAACTCAGTGATTGACAAAACCTGAAGTATTCTTCCTAGATCCAAAAGTTCATCAAGCTCACGTCCAAAAGCAAGTGTGGGGTCAGATTTTAATAATACATATGAATCCGCATCACCTAGCTGGCGTAAGGCCTCTTTGATGTAATAGTCATAGTCGACCACCACTACCGCTCCTCCCTTGTCAGCTTTTTTGATAATGATGGTGTTGTTATTTTGTATATTTCTTAATGCATCATGCTGGGCAGGGGTAAGATTGGCAGTGGTTTGTCTAGTGGTACCCATTGTAGAGATGCCTTGTGATAAAAGTCTCAGATCTCTCTGAACTGATACTTGAAAAGTATCTATGGCATGGCCTCTAAGGAAATTGGGACAAAATGTAGACTGTCTTTTCAGACCAGAGTCTTTTCTTCCTAGAAAGTTCTGTAAAGAATCATCACAGATAGTCTCTTGTTCCCTTAGTAGCTCTGAGAGGTCCTGTAGATGGCACTGTTCTTTAAATGACAGATGGGCATTAATGTAAAAAATAGGCATTGTTGTAGACTGATTATTATCAGGGGTAATTGGATTTAGAGGTCCCCTTAAATCAGTTTGACATTCTTTTTGTCTGAAAAATCTTTTTAAAGATAGTTTTCTCGTGAACTTGTAAAGGTCCACAATTGTAGAGAACAAGTCAAAGTTCTTAGTGGGTGCAAATGTTAATCCCAGGTCAAGAATTTCTATTTCTGATTTACTCAGTGAGTATTGAGAGATGTTAATCACATTTGTTTCTTCTAATTCTGGTACCTCATTTTCTTTGACGGAGCTGACCACCAGTTGATGTCTGGATCTTCTCCGTCGCCTTCTTCGTTTTTTGACGGTGGTTTCGTGATCTTTGGTTGAGGTACAGGATTGCTTTTTTCATCTGCTGAAAAAGCTGCTGACTCGTTCTCTGAAAAGGAAACACTTGGGCCCACAAAATCATTATCAGACAGATCAGACTCAAAGCTCTTGCCTAATTGGTAACCAGTCTGTGAGGATTTTCTAAGGATAGACTTCATGGGTTTATTAGACTTATTCCCTTGTTCCTGTTTTTTATTAGTATTTGTAGAGTTATTGCCTTTATTGGATGATTTAGGCCTCTTGGGTCTCTGCCACATGTATATTTGGTTTTTGAGATAATCCGCCTTATCACGTTCATATTTATTTTGTTTGGCCAACATGATGCCATTCTCTATGGTGTTAACACGTTGTGCTAATTTAGCATCCATTTCATTGAATTTATCAATATCAGTAAATGCAAGAAGTTTTTTTTGGAGTTCTTTAACTTGTTTCTCTGCAATGGACTTTTCTTTAAGCTTACGTTGTATTATAAGTTCAATGAGCTTGAAAGAGCAGTGGTCTAGGATTTTAATCCACTGTGCCTCGAATTCCCTGTCATCAAAACCAAAAGAAGGTGCTTTTTTAATTCTTAGGCCACGTGGTATTCTTTTATCTTTTACATAATTCTCAAGAGAGATCAAGTCCCACCACAGTCTTATATCTTGCGTGATGTAATTTTCTAGTCTGAAAAAATGGGGCTTCAAGTCCTCTGTTGCTTCACAGACAAGGGCACAGTCCTTGTCAAACACTGAGCCTGCCTTTTTAGACCTAGCAGTGTGGTCTGAGTAATTAAAAGCAAAGTGTAAGGGCATAGCTGCAACAGGACTAGAATCTAACATTTGAACCTCCATTGAATCAATAGAGTTGCCAGGTGTGAGGTAGAGAAAAAATAGATTGAAAAAGAAAAAGAAAACTGTGTACTAAATTGAAAACATGTAGAAAAAATAACGTGATGAAAAAATGAAACTAAAAGACCTATACCAAGGTCAATTGCTGGTGAGTTCAAAAAATGAGTAGATAATGCCCTACACTCTGAGCAAACAACGGTAATAAGTCTGGGATAGGAACATTAACCGTATATGAGCTCAAAGAGCGTAGACAACGGTGCCAGGCAGGGCAATGTCAATATCAATTGAATTGAATGGAGTTGACACCGGGTATAAAATTGGGTAGGACTGTAATAAGGAGCAAGGTGAGTAACGGGTAACGCAAGAGAGGGCTAGTAACGGGAGGGTGAAGAGGTACTCACTCAATCCCTGGCCCTGGCTGACCGCCCGGTGTGGAGTCCACGCGACTCACAAGATCACCGCTCAGCTTTCCTCCTTCCAGCTCCAGTCCTGTGTAGATGCGTCTCCCTCTGTGTATGCGGCTGCTTCCGCTTCCGGTGGTGAACGCTGATCCTCGCAGCAGTAACGAAGAAGGTAAAGGATCCGTGGTCCATCCGCTCCAGGGGAAAAAGGTAAGAACTCACCAGCAAAAGAAGTTAAAAACTAATTTATTGGGCTACATAAAAACAAAAAATTGACAGTAACAAACTCTCCCACGCGTTTCACGCCCACTATGGCGCTTTCTCAAGGAGTACTGGGTAAGGGGAGGTCCTGGGTATTTAACATACTCCCCGTCATGCAAAACAGCTGATGTACATAACCACTTGATTTTGTTTTGCAGATAGTAAAGCAACAAGACAGAACAGAAGAGAAACAGAATAAGAAAAAACAGAATGAATATATAAACTATATGCAAATGAAAAAAGAAAGATAATAGTGATCAGAAATGAAAATAAACAAGTAAAAAAATGAATAAATGAGATACATATTGGACAAAGATGATTTTGGACAAAGATGATTAATGATGTTATGTCCCAATTAAATATTACCACATCATGTCATGCCTCATATATAATTAATTAACCAATGATTATTGTCTGTCCTAATAGAAAGGTAAGTAATTAGCTCACTGGTAGAGAAGTGGAGCGGTCACATCGGGTGCTGTTATCTAAGGAGAAGGGTTGAAGTGCGCCCGAAGTCACTTCTTGTTTACTTACCAGCGGGGAGAGTGTGAGTGTGTTATCATCCCCTCTGTGTTGTTTGTCATCTTAAAGTAAATGTTAATGCACTATATCCTTGCATTTGTGTTTCTTCTTATGAGGGTCTACAAAGAGTCTGCTGACCTGGAAAATCTTCTACTTGGAGTTACAGTATTATGTGTTTTCAGTGCTAACTAACACTGGGTTCATTTGCACATATTAACTGTTTTATCACTTTGGGCGATGAACACTGTTTTGTTTAGGTTCACTTTTATTATGAAGGCCGGCTACACCTACCGTCACAATGTCGATCACGTATGGACTCACGCATGCATGGGCGGATCATCACTCACGCATGCGTGGTCGGATTTTGCCGCTCATCACTCACACATCCGTGGTCGGATTTTGGTGTCCTCTCTTTTTTGAGGATGGATTTATGATAACACAAACCAAGAAAGAAGGTTCCAGACTGAATTGCACTCCGGCTCTCTAGTGATAAATACAGTAGTACGATAATAAAAATATAGAGGCCCTATGCTGACGTTGTGGACACACACCCTTTCAGTATGTGATTCCAAGTACTGTTGATTAATATTCCCAGGTCTATATAGGGTATATATGTCCAAAGGAATATATTTGTCCCTAAGAATTCAGTGTATCGGGGGATGCCATGGCAGGTAACATGTGTAGGTACAAATATTATGCCAGATGATATGTCAATATTGCCAGGTATGGGCATAGGGCATGTCACCAGGTACCCACGTGTATCCTAGATGAGTTGTTTGAGGAAGTACCCGGGCGCTATCTCTGTATGGCTTATCTGATGTGCGGAAGTATAAAAAGAGTGGTGTAATACTGCCTGTAAGTGGTTTTCAAGTGGTGTCCTCTTGTGACTCGGAACCCCAGCAGGATCTATCCGGGACCCTTGTAGGCAATGAATACAAAAAGGATGGGGGAGCACAATAGTTGGAAACAGGCAGTGTTGTAGAACTAGTAATTGCTCTTAAGATGAAGCAGTTATATCCTGAGCGAGTGTGGTACACTGGCGACACACTTTATTCGAGCTCGGCTAGTCCCACGAATTCGTGTATACCCGGGTGTATTGAGGTTTGTGACTGTTTTCTGCCCGAGTATATTGGGTTATTTTCCAGGCAGGGATTGAAGCATTTTATTCCCAATGGCTGCAATACTGCACAGTATATATATATATACTGCATTACAATTCATGAATTTATGCCATCTGGTAGACACGCGAAGCATTGCAGCCTATTAAATCCTAATCATTATCATTTAACAGATCAGCCGCCCGTCAGCCAGGCATGAACCCAGGCTGGGAAGGCAAACGCAACGGGGCTTGTCAGAGGTGAGGAGCGGCGCATTCCAGGTATCTGCCAGGTACATACTGGGTATTTGCTCGAATAAAGTGTGTCGGTGCAGTAGCTCAGGTGTCTAATGTCTAATTGGAAGGATAGACACACATTGGTTTGTATGTGTTAGTGAGAAGGTAAAATAAAGGTATATGTAACTTACACGGCCTTGTGTAAGCCCAGTCGCATCAAAGTTTCTTTGGGAATCCCGTGTGCTTCTGATGAGGCTTTTCTTCTTGCAATGCGAGTTCTTCTTCTTGATATGTGGGCCGCTTGCTTCGTTGGTTCACAGTGCCGCTCCAGGGGGATTTCCTCTCGTATAAATAGAAAGGAGGATAGGGTTAACACATGTACATATATACGTCAATGAGGGGGGGGATGGTGTGTTTATGGACCACCAAAAAAAATATATATTATAATCTGGCACTCACACGGGCTAGTGTGAGTGTACTCTTATCTTGGTATCTTGTTCATTTATGGGTGTTGCCCAATCAGTATCAGGTGATGAAAGGGTGGGGTACAAGGGTATAAGTGGTAAATATAACACAATACTCACACGGGCCAGTGTGAGTACACACTCCTAGCGGTATCTTTGCTCTTCTGTTCCTGATGTAGCTAATGGTGAAGATGGGGTTAACACATATAAAAGACACTAAGGTCTGGAGGGTAAAAACTAACTTTAATAAAAAACATGAGAAATAAAATAAAAACAAAAACAGAAACCAAACGCTTCTGTGAGAAAGTAAAAGCAAGGGGGGGACAGTGTGGTGTATAGTAGTAGGGGGTCTCGCCTTCCGCGTCCGGATGGGGAGCTGCAACTACACCTCTGTCTCCTCTGTGATGTGCTGTAGAATGTTCCAGGTAAAAGAGCAACGCGTTTCGTCCAAGTACTGGACTTCCTCAGGCTCTGTAGATGTGGTCCTGCTATTCCCAGCCACTTTTATGCCGGGTTTAGCCAATCCTGATCGTTGTGTTGTTTCAATCCCGTTTCTCTAATGCGACGGGACGTCGCCATCTTGTGAGGTGCGCGCGCATCCCATCTTCTATTGGGTCGCGCATGTGTGGTGGTCTAATCATTGATAAAGTTTTCAGGGTTGAAGAGTTGCGTGTGCTTTCTAGCATAGGCAATGCAATTGTATGCCCTTGTGAATGTCCATATTTGTCTCAATAAAGTTCCGTGTTGTTAAAAAAGAAAGAAAAAGTGCGCGCGCAGTCCCTTGTATACTGCGCGGTTGTATGTCCTGTTGAAAGTCTCTAGGTACTCTCATTTATAACCAGATGCCGAAGGGGTTAAAAAATGCCTAAAAAATATCGTGGAAGGTATTGAGTATACCTCTGGTGGCTGCTGCATAAGGTATAATGATTATACTGTGCCATAATTCTCTCGGTGTGTAACCTAATAAAATTGTCTATATGAGCTAAGTTATGTGTCTGTTCTTGTGTACTTATAGTGTTATAGAGTGATTAAAAATGTGATATATATTCTAAATTGTGTTACTCTAAAAAATAATAGATATAATTTAATCTTGTGTTATTGGAGGATTCAAATATTAAAGTACTAAAAATTAAGGTTAGTTTATAAATAATATATGTTCTAATGTGAGTTACTTTAAGGAGTGGTAGATATAATCTAATCTTGTGTTGATAAAAAAGTGTTTAAATATTTAAAGTGCAAAGTGATTGAGGTTAATTTAATTAAATTAGATTAAATTACCTGTTATAAATTAATGGAGGTAGTTTATAAATAATACATATCCTAATGTGAGTTACTTCAAAGAGTAATATATAAAATCTAATCTTATTTTACTAAGAAAGGGTGTTTAAATATTTAAAGTGCAGAGTGATTGAGGTTACTTTAATGAGATTAGGTTAAATACCTGTTGTAAATTAGTGGAGGTAATGGTAATAGGGGTAATAGTAGGATGATATTCAAATAATAGTGGTGAACAACATACTAAATTAATGTCCTATGTGGGTGAGTATGACAAGTGGATTAACATGCTCTAAGTGTATACTAACCGAGTTTAAATCACACTGCTGAGGGAAGCAGGTGGAGTGGATAATGCCTGAAGCAAAAATAAAAAAGCAAAAATAAATGTATAAAATACAATGTCTAAAAAATCTCTGCATAAAAGCAAATGGACTAGAAAAAAGTCTCTGTCTCGGATAAATGGGTGCAAAATTATGAGTTAAAAATGGTATACCATAAGATAAAAATGAGGGTCTATGGTTTAAAAGGCGGTCGTGAATAATGCAGTCCAATCCTAAATGGCGGAGAAAATTTCAAAGCCTTGGGCGGATGTATCTGTGGTTGGAGGAGAAGAGGCAGGTTAGTGATTGCCTTGGACTAAGCATAAATGATGTCCAATGGATGGAATATGCGTGCCGTAGTCTGGGTGCTCACATAAATGCCCCCAGATCGATGTCTATGTTGAGTCCTCTGGGTGTTAGTGTCTTTAATTTATATATCCAGAAGGTTTCTCGTTGGCATAGCTTACGCAGGCGATCCCCACCTCTCCAATTGACGTCTACCCTCTCTATTCCCTTGTATATCAGAAGATTTGGGTTACCCTCATGGAATACGCTAAAGTGCTTAGAAACGCTGTGTGTCATTAGCTGCCTTTTTATATACATCAGGAACAGAAGAGCAAAGATACCGCTAGGAGTGTGTACTCACACTGGCCCGTGTGAGTATTGTGTTATATTTACCACTTATACCCTTGTACCCCACCCTTTCATCACCTGATACTGATTGGGCAACAACCATAAATGAACAAGATACCAAGATAAGAGTACACTCACACTAGCCCGTGTGAGTGCCAGATTATAATATATATATTTTTTGGTGGTCCATAAACACACCATCCCCCCCTCATTGACGTATATATGTACATGTGTTAACCCTATCCTCCTTTCTGTTTACACGAGAGGAAATCCCCCTGGAGCGGCACTCTGAACCAACGAAGCAAGCGGCCCACATATCAAGAAGAAGAACCCAAACTGCAAGAAGAAAAGCCTCATCAGAAGCACACGGGATTCCCAAAGAAACTTTGATGCGACTGGGCTTACACAAGGCCGTGTAAGTTATATATACTTTTATTTTACCTTCTCACTAACACATACAAACCCATGTGTGTCTATCCTTCCAATTAGACATTAGACACCTGAGCTACCACACTCGCTCAGGATATAACTGCTTCATCTTAAGAGCAATTACTAGTTCTACAACACTGCCTGTTTCCAACTATTGTGCTCCCCCATCCTTTTTGTATTCATTACCCACGTGTATCCGCAGGGGGTGGCATGATCGGCGTCTGATGTCACTTTCCGAGTAGAACTAGATTTCTCCTCACCTCTTCCACTCAACGCGTTTCGCAAGGTAAACTCTTGCTTCGTGAGGAGGAGAAATGTAGTTGTACTCGGAAAGTGACGTCAGACGCCGATCAGAGTCCACCGTGTGAGGACCCCAGCGGCCGCTTGTGGGGATCGCCAGCGGGAGACCCAGACGGACTAGACCCACACCGAGCAGCTTCTGCTGCAAAAAGATACCTTTAAATGCCTGAATGGCTGTGGCAATTGTGAGTACACCCTCAGGGGGCTTTTATATGTGTACTGTTCATTAAAATTGTTTTTGACTTACTACACTATCAGCCCTTCCTTGTTCGCTCCCCCCACCCTATTCTACCCTATCTACCAAGCCCAGCAACGTTGCTGTCTACTACAATCAAAATCTACTGCATATCTGTCGGTGATACACTCCCTCACCCCCTGTGCATTTATACTCCTGGAAGAAATTGGCCTTTCTCCTGTATGAGGTTGAGTGATCTCCTGATATTTATTTGTCCTATATTGATTTATTGTGTATTTTACGTGTATTTTGCATTTATCCACCATTTTTTAATGTTACAGTAACTATTGAGGTTCATTCAGACCTCTAAAGTGTTATTTATTCTTTCACCACTAGTACTGCATCAGGGAGCGCCGTCCAGTCTGTTGTGTTTTTATACAGTGGGGTGTACAGGCTGTTCCAGTGGACTGGCATTTGATGAATTTGCGGATACTAAACACTTGTGTGTCATCCCAGTTCTGAAAAGTCTTGGTGGGCAGTATGTGATTACGGGCTTTACACTGTGAACACTTGCAAGAGCCTTTAGGATTCTAGGGTAGCCATGTACTGTAGGTCTCAGGTTGGTTTCATAGTGGCTGTGTACCAATATGCCCTTCAGATTCCTCAATCTGTGGCTAGTTACTTCTTTTCACACTTACACCCCATCCCCTCATATGTACCTGGATTTATGTTAACCTTAGGTTTCTGGCACTCAGGGAGAGGGACAATGGTGATATTTAACAGCCGCCATGATGCAGGTGGGTTTCTCCTCTCGAGACCTCAGCGTTGCATCAATATTCAAGCACCATCCCCCTCCCCCTGCACTTGTACTGCGGGCACAATTAATTGTGGGAAGCACTTTACAGAGCTCCAGCCACACAAGAAGAACCTCCATTACCGCCAGTGAGCAGGGCAGCTACTCCACAGCGGAGTGGTAGAAGGAGGATAGTGGGGGGATACTTCCACTAGATCTACAGATCAAATACATTGCTGCAGGTCAGCTTGGACCAGTGCGGAGCCTGACCCCTCCTCAGCTGGGGGGTCCCCAGGGCAGACATGAAAGGAGAAGTAATGTAGGGTGTCTCAGGCTGAGATTGGTTATGTTAGGCCAGTATCTCATAAACACGGGAACCACTGCCTAGGGAGGAAGAGGTTTAACATGTATCTATGTCTCCATTAGGTTTGGGCTCGTCGCTTGAAGGACCTGCGACTGCAGACAGGGAGCTGCCCTGTGGGCTTTACGTGTCACGCCGGACGCAGAGGTAAGCGACGGACAGCGGCCAGGAGCATACGTTTTTATTCCGCTCAGCTTAGTGGGCTCTTTGGGCCTCAGGAAGGTGCGGAACGCTCGGTGACTAGGCAAGACCTAGCGTGTAAGTGCGGGCGCAACATGTATATTCTGACATCATTTGTTTAGAGAGTTACCCAGCCGCAAATAGCCTCCAGAAGGAAGACCGGCAGAAGCTCGAGTCGCTATCGGAGTGTCTGGCCCAAAAACTCCTGCGCTCACTGAGCTATGTCGCGATGCTGCTGTGGATCACCAGTTACCCAATAGAGTCGCGGCCTTAATGATTTTTCAGGGGTTTAGGTTTGGGTTTCGTATTGCGAAAGCGGGAGAGGGTTGCAGTATGCAGTCGGAGCTCTCGGTCTGTAGAGGACCACAGACCGTGCAGCAAAAACTACAAAAGGACGCGAATCTGATAGGAACTGTATGTCTGCCCTGTGTAGGTGGGCAGGGCATTAATGGGTTTATATTGACTGGAGTTTCTATAATAATAATAATAATATTATTTATATAGTGCTTTTCTCACACAAAGGCAAAAATAAGAAAATATTTAAGGTTATAAATGAGACCGAACACAAGGAAATATACAATGCAGGATGGGACGGTACTGTAGCTATTAAATGCTGGACAGGTTGTGGTTAATTAATTAAATGCCTCGATATGCAGGTAGGTCTTGAGCCTGTTATTATAGATCACCAGAGAGTGTGTCTCTCAAACTGTATGAGGCAGACTGATCCAGAGAGTGGGAGCAACGTGGCTAAAAACTCGGGCGCCAAAGGAAATCACAGAGATTCTGGGAACTGTTAGGAGTCCTTCATCTGCAGATGGAAGTGAGCGAATGTGAGTCTAGGGAACTAGAAGCTCTCAGATAGCTGGGACCCTGCGCATGTAGTGATTTTAATGTTAACAAGCTAATCTTGAAATAAATTCACCATTTTACAGGCAGCCAGTGCAGAGAACAGGTGTTATGTGGCAAGAACGTGTCTGATTAGTTACCAACCTGGCCGCAGCATTCTGCATTGCTGCAGGGGGCGCAGCTCTGTGTCTGGGAGACCCAGGGAGAGTGCATTGCAGTAGTCCAGGTGTGAGGACACAAAGTCATGGGCAGATTAAATGTGAGGATTAAAAAGATCTGGATTACAGGGGATTCATTAATCTTCTGGGCCGGTCGCCGAGCACAAGAGCGACTGTTGGCTCGGATTTCACCTGGATTAGGCCTGTATCACATGGATAGTCAGGAGAGGATTGCGCTGGATTCAGAGGTTGACGACTGGATTCAGCGGTTACGTTGCCTGCCGGATGTGTTGATAATGCATGCGGGAGGCAACATCTTAGGTTATAAGTGCAGTAAGAGCCGCCTTAGAGATGGGTGAATTTTTGCTGAAATTCATATCTGCAAGTTTTTTTTTCAGCCGCAGATATGTCTGTGCACATTCGCCGGCCGCTACAATTTGCAAATGTCATAAAACCCCTACACATTTTTACCTGAATTCCATTTGCAAATTTTACAACATAGAGGGCTGACCTTATGGCACGATGAGCATGGCACTCCCTCCGCTCCCTCCTCTCAGTGCCGGGATCCAACTTTCACCCGACCGGAGGTGGGAGCTGGAGGAGGGAGTGCGGGGCCCCAGGCAGAGAGGTAGGTATTGGGTGGGGTGGTTTGTGTGCTCGCTCTTAACTTCTCCACAGCGGGCCACCTCCTGCAGTGTCGCATTACCATGGCAACACAACATCACGGCATCTCATGACTTTGCCATGGCAACGCAATGTGACATTGCATGATGCCTTGACGCTGCTGGTCTAGGTAAGTCACTCCTTTTCTTTTTACATTTGAAGAGGCAGAGGCCCCAGCAGGGGGTCGTAGGCTCCTTAAGGGCTGCGACGTCCTGATTGGCGTGAGCTGGGGGGGGTCGGCTAACCCCCCCCCTTCCCCCTTGGAGAGGGGAAGGCTGCTTATCCCCTTCCGTGCAGGGGGAGGGGGGAGAGGGTATAAAGAGTGGTGCTGCGGATCTGCAAACTTTTCCAGTTATGAGGAAAGGCCTCGTGGATTACAGCAGCTCCCCGCTGTGTGAGGACCCCCCGAGCCCTGCCAGCCTCACCCACCAGGATCCTGATTCCGATGCTGCGGCTGCAATTGAGGATCAGGTAAGTGTGCCTGCCCCGCTCAGATCCCAGCACATAAGGTGCAGGCAGTAATCCCCGGGTCAATTCCTCCAGCCCGGCTTGGTCCCCCACCATGCGCAGGCGTTCCCACCAGCGCCCGCTCCTTCCCCTGCTCCCTCCTTTGCTCCCAGGCTGTCCCCCAAGTGCCCCCCTTCTCGCGGCCGCCTCCTGGTTCGCGCCCCTGCCCAGTTTCCCATGCCCAAGCGCGGTCCCGCTGGGCTCACCGCCGCTAGCCTTCCGCCCCAGAGGACCAGGTCTCTGGGGATGGCCGCTCCACCCTCGATAGTGCGCGGCCTCGCCCCCGCCAGACCACTCACCCTCCTGCCGGTGATGGACACGCGCTGCCCGATGGCCAGGCCCCCCCACACCAGCCCTCCAACCCGACTGCGGGAACCATCTGGCGCCGCGTGCACAGGCTGGCCAGCTCAGTCATCCGCCCGGTGCACACGCTGGCCAGGTCCCACCCTTCCTGCTTCCTTACCCCGATCGCAGGGACTGTGAGGCGCCGGCCGGGGTGAGGGACCTGCTCCCCCTGCTCACTTACCCTGTGAGCAGGGTTACAACCGTGAAGCACCAACATATTACATACCGCCATACCCAACCACCCCACCTACTTACCTCCAGATGGCAGGGGCGCGGGCGGTCCAGTGTATAACCGCCCCAGCCACATGGGGCCCGTGCCCTTCCCACCTAGAGTCATGCTGGGTCGTGGGATTCAATGTGACCCAGCCCCTGGATCTCAGATGGGAACCGTAGGCTGGGTCCTCTCAGTTCCCACTAAAGCAGCGGCCAATGAGTGGTCATCTCACGCCTGGGACCCCTACCCACCCAGTCGACACGCTCCTGTCCTGGGTTAGCGCAGGATACCGCCCTGACTGACGGGATTCAGGGTAAGGAAATTAATCCTTTGTCTAATACTGAGTGTAGTGATTCGGATAGTGACAGCAACAGCCACATTTCAGAGTCAGAGAGTGCAACACGACTACACACAACCCCGATATATAAATTCCTAAAGAGATAGCTAGCTGGAATTAATCGGTCACTTAGGGCTAGGCCAAGCGGGGTAACGCAAGAGGCAGCGGGGGAGAGCAAAGCCCCTAAAATAAAGGATGGTAGCACCAGCGCAGCAATGAAGGGGAAGGACACATACGCCTGCGCTATGACCTCTCTCTCCAGCCGGGTTACATCCAAGGTGAGAAAAGCGATCATAAAAGGAAAATTCAAGGACGTATACGACCTTTCTCCTGAAGGGTTACAGGCCAAGAAAAAAGCAAAGGCTGCAGGCGATGAGAGCGGTAACAAGCATAAAACCATGGACAAATGGCTGAGAGGTTACCTCGTGTTAGCCAACTGCCTGCTAGAAAAGCACCCGGAGGAGGGTCTGAATGTCCTTAAATACATTGAACTGATACACAACACACAAAACTTATGGGGGTGCAGCGTGGGGCAAATACGAGTTTAGACACAAGATGCATGGGAACCCCGTCTTGAATTTTGGCATTAAGGACCTGGACTTGTGGGTTCGTCAGATTACACCGGAGAAATTTTCTCCCTTTGCCAGGGGGCCGGGTGGGCGGCCAGTTAATCAAGCACTGGGTAAAGACAAGAGATCAGAGTGCTGGGAGTTCAATTAAAGCTCTTGCTCGAGGGGAGTGTAGGTTCCGACACGTATGCTCACTCTGCAGCAGTGGCCACTCAGAGCAGAAATGTTATAAAAAAGCCAGGACAACCGGCAAGCAGGGCGATAGTGGCCCCGGCAAGGGCGGCAACGCCAATTAAATTAGAATGTATGCTGCCATGGCTCCAGGCCTACCCTTGTCAGGAGACAGCGGATTTTCTCGAGAAAGGTTTTAGGGAGGGTTTTGTCAGCCCAGTTGGGTCCAATTTGGAAACCACACGTGCAAGTCGCAATCTTAAATCCGCCTCGATATACCCGCACGTTGTGCGGGTAAAAATTAACAAGGAGGTAAGCCGGGGACGCATGGCAGGGCCATTTCACTCACTTCCCATACACAATTTAATCATATACCCCTTAGGGGTAGTTCCAAAGAAAGTACCCAGCAAATTCAGACTCGTTCAGCAACTATCTTACCCCAAGGGCAGATCCGTCAATGACGCGATCGACCAGCAGGCGTGCCATGTCCAATACCAGTCGTTCGATAGGCCCATTACCATAGTCAGGACTTATGGGAGGGGGGCCCTTATGGCCAAGCTGGACATAGATTCAGCATTTTGCCTGTTACCATTACACCCAGATAGTTTCAGGCTCATGGGTTGCAAGTACGAGGGGGCTTACTACGTGGACATGTGCCTCCTCATGGGCTGCGCTATTTCCTGCGCCTTTTTTGAGGCATTTAGCATGTTTATACACTGGTGCATAATGGAGAGTACAGGGTGTGACACTATAGTCCATTACTTGGATGATTTCCTCCCTGTGGGGTCCCCTGAGTCCACACTTTGCTAGAGGCTCTGAGAACTCAGCTCTGCGCTAATGAGAAACATCGGAGTACCTATAGCTGAGGATAAAACAGAGGGCCCAGTCAGCACCTTATCATTCCTAGGGATTGAGATCGATTCAGTGGCCGGGGAATCTAGGTTGCCCAGGGATAAAGTCATCAAACTGAGGGGCCTTATTCAGGAATGCAAGGGTGCTAGGAAGGTTACACTAAGGCAGATGCAGGCACTGCTCGGTCTCCTATATTTCACATGTAGGGTCATACCCATGGGCAGGATTTTCAGCAGGAGATTAGTAGCAGCCTATCCCGTCCACTGCACCGCTTCAGGGTCACTAAAGAACTTAGATCTGACCTGGGTGTATGGGAAGCTTTCCCTCCAGGACTTTAATGGCAAAAAGCTATGGATAGAAGGGGGCCGTAGTAACCAAGTGTCACGCCTGTTTGCCCGCAGACCTGGCAAGACCCCAATACTGAGGTGGGAAGGGTATTACCACACACTCACAGCAGTGTGGGCATGCCCGGAGTGTGGTATGGCGTTGCCGGGCATGTTGAAAGATAGTTAGTGATACTTGCAACGCCTTGGGAGTACAGAGTAAGAATAGTGGTGTCCGTGCGCCAGAGTCCTGGGATCCAGAAGTCAGAATCGTCAAGTTCGTAAGCCAAGTCCAGGGGTAATAGAGGTCAGCAAGGTAGAGTTCGTAAGCAGGGTTCAAGGGCAACAGAGAGCTGGGTAGTCCAGGACGAGCAGGGGTCAAACCAGGGAAATCCAGAGATAAGCAGGAACAGGAACAGGCTGGAACACAGAGAGGGCAAAGCATAGGACTGCACACACAGGGATAACAGAAGCTATGCAGAGCAATGATAGAAAGGACAGACAGGGGTTATAAAGGAGGGAACACCAATAGGAGAGAGAGGAGGAGCAGAGGGATAGGTGAGGAGGAGAAGAGGAGGAGACAGGGGAACCAGTAAGGGAGATCGCCTGCAGGGCATGAGAGGAGGAGTCGGGAGACTGGAAACCCCTAGAAGAGGAGCGTGTGGGTGCGCCCTCTGTAATCTGAGAGTGCGCACGCACAGGCTGCATCACGAGGCGCGCGGAGCGCCGCACCGCAGGGACACACACAGAGGGGAGTGGAGGAACGGAGGGAACAGCCGCCGGAGGTAAGGGAATGGGAGCAGATACCGAGGGGGCCTGAGAGTGGGGAACGCCACAGCATTGGCTCGGGGACCGCGCGGATGCGCGAGTCTTGCGGGGCGCGCGCCGTGGTATAGGAACGGCGTCAGAGGCTGCCGGAGAGGGACAGGTGTGGGTAAAAGAAGGGAGGCTGGCAGGGAAAGGGACAAAGAGGGTAGGTGAGCGTGTGACATCAGGGACACATGAAGGGGAAGGAATCCCCTGAACCGTCACACCAAGAGCTAGAGCTGTTCACCGACGGGGCGGGGTCACTAGGCTTCGGCGCTTACCTCAAAGGGGAATGGGGCGCAGAACCATGGCCCCAGGCACGGATAGACTCGGGTTTAACAAAGAATATCGCCTTCCTGAAGCTTTTTCCCATCATAGTGGCGATAGAGCTTTGGGCTAAGAAGCTCAGTAACGATATTAACAATAATATTCTGGTCCGACAACCTTGAGGTGGTGGGAGCAGTAAACAGCATCTCCACAACATCAAGCCCAGTGATACGGCTGTTGCGGAGGCTGGTGCTGCTTTGCATACGCAGCAACATCAACTTTAAAGCCAAGCATGTCCCGGGGAGATTAAACGGGATAGCAGATGCCTTATCGCGGTTCAATTGGACAGCGTTTAGGCGAGCAGTGCCAGCGGCAAATGCCATAGGTCTAACGTGCCCAAGTCACCTTTGGCAGATAGGGATATCGGACTAATAGACTTGGTCCAGAAGTCGCTAGCCCCAGGCACCTGGAAAACCTACCTCTGGGCTTGGCACACCTGGCTAGCATTCAAGTAAAAGGACAGCATTGAGGGTAAGCGAAGTAGCAGCACGCAGATCATTTCGCTTCCTACAGGCCCAGAAGGCAGCTGGGGCGACGCGGGCCAGTGTTGGGGCCATTTTGGCAGGTTTGGCTTTCTACCTGAAGCTCCATAACCGCAAGGACATCATTAAGGATTTCATAGTAAGGAGAATCCTCATAGGCTGGGATAGGGGTGAAGCCAAGGGAACTGACGGAAGGGAACCGGTAACACCAGGCTTGAGGTATTGATGATGGCAACAAAATAGGTATGTTTCGATACAGTGGGAAGGGATCTGTTCAGAGTAGCATTGGCCGCGGCTTTCTGTGGCGCCTTCAGGGTCGGCGAGCTAGCGGCAGCATCTAAAGCAAGCAAGGGTTTGTTTTCGTGAGCGTGATACTCAATGCTACATTGGTGGCGTGCAAGGTTCACAGGTCTAAATCCGACCAAGCAGGAAGGGGAGCGTGGGTCCACAATGGACAAATAACGGAAGAGTGTGCCCAGGGGTGTTGATGAAGCGGTACGCAAGGCACAGGCATAAGGCAGGACGCAACGCCACTCACAAGGTACCATTTCAAAGCGTTTTTAGATGGTGCCTTGCCACTGGGGGGGATGGATCCTAGTGTATTTGGTACCCATTCCTTCAGAATCAGTGCCGCTACAGCAGCAGCTGTGAACAGCTGTACGCTGGAGCAAATAAAGAAACCGGGGATGTGGAAAACCAGTATCTATAGGGGGTTACATCAGGGCCAAAGGGCACAGCAGCGTGCAGATGCAAGAAGATTAACATGTTTTTCCCTCTCAGGAGACAGCTGCACAAGGACCCTGGAAGTGTGGATCATGGGTCATTCCTTCATTCAGTGGGTGCACGAATGGGCGAAGGATCAGCGGTGCGGCCAGCAGCTGTGGTTTACGGGGCAGGGGGTGAATTGGCGTTGGCTTGGGAAGAGAGGAAGGTGCTTGGTTGATCTGTAACAGGCTCTGGACAAGGCGCGAGCAGAATTTCAGGTGAAACCGGATGTTATTTTGCTACACCTCGTGGGGAACGACCCAGCCAACAACAAAACACTAGAGTTGATTTATCGGTTACGGCAGGAATGCGCCCGCTTGAAGGCGCTGTGGAGTGAGGTTGTAATCATTTGGTCTGTAATTATTCCAAAGCGAATTTTAAAAGGGGCCACGGAAAGAGAAAGCTAGGAGGAAGGTAAATAAGGCCATGGGCAAAATTCATCCTCTAGCGGCGGTAAAACTCAAAGCACAGAGAGACTGACGCCAAGGAGTGCAGCTGGCACAAAAGGGACAGGGGGCATCTATCACCAAAGGGGTTGGAGGTGTTCTTAAGTAACACCAATGTTTTTTTGTGGGAAGAATTAAGGTCAGAGGTCGCAGCTTTGGGTGGGCGTGTCGGCCCCAAGGTAGCCAGTGCCCAAGCTCAGGAGACGGAGAACGGGTGAGGACTTTAGGGTCCGGCCCTCAGCTGGAGCCCCTAGAACAGGGGTTGGCAACCTATTTTTCAATGTAGCCAGGTGTGGCGAATTAGAAGTGAAAATAGCCACACCATGTAAAAATTTAGGTATTATGTTGCGCATGTAAAAATTTTAAACACACGGTTTGAAAAAGTTTATAAATTCTCAGACCATAACCCCCCTCAAGCTCCCTCACCCCCCTCCTCCTCTCACCCCCTCATGCCACCACCACTATCTTCCTCCACATCTCATTTCCCCCATCATCATCTCATGTAAACCCCCTCATCTCCCCCAGCACCCTTCATCATCTGCCCCAGCACCCTTCATCATCCGCCCCAGCACCCTCCAACATCTCCCCCAGCACCCTTCATCATCTGCCCCAGCACCCTTCATCATCTGCCCCAGCACCCTTCATCATCTGCCCCAGCACCCTTCATCATCTCCCCCAGCAGCCACCTCATCATCAGGCAGCAGCAGCCCTCTACCCCCCGTCCCAGGCATCAGCCCCCACCCCTCCCTGTATCTGGTATCAGCCCCCATCCCCCTTATCAGGCATCAGCTCCCCTCCCCCGTATCAGGCATCAGCCCCCCCCCCCATCCCAGGCATCATCTCCTGTCCCCCATCCCAGGCATCAGTCCCCCTCCCCCCATCCCAGACATCAGCCCTCCTACCCCCTGTCCCAGGCATCATCCCCCTTCCCCCTGTCCCAGGCATCAGCCCCCGTCGCCCCCGTATCAGGCATCAGCCCCCGTCGCCCCCGTATTAGGCATCAGCCCCTGTCCCCCGCATCAGGCATCAGCCCCCGTCCCCCGCATCAGCCCCGTCTCCTAACCAGATTGCGGCGGCTGAGAAAGAAAGGGAAGGAAGTGGTGGTGGCGGGCCTGGCCAGGGGAGAGAGGGGATGGGGAGGAGCGTGTCAGCGCATCAACTTCTGGTGCTGGAGGGGAGGAAGCGCGTCACACCACTGAAGCGGGCTGGGAGGAAGGGGAGCGTGCCACACAGCCGGAGCGCGCACCTTCCCTACCAAGTAAGGCAGGCCTGCACAACTCGTAAAGCGAGAAGGGCGGAACTGCTCCAAGGAAAAAAAAATTGGGCCGCGCGGGAAAAATCATCATCATCATCATCATCATCATCTCTCCTCCAGCACCTCTCATCATCATCCTCATATATCTCCCCCAGCACCCCTCACTATCAACCTATGCGATACTCCCCCACCTATCTCTCATACCCCCATCTCTCCCCCTCACCCACACACATAATACTCCCTCTCCACATCAAACACACAATACCCCCCTGCACACCACACACATCCCACCCCCCGTGCACCTCACATCCTTCTCCCCCCGTGCACCTCACATCACTCTCCCCCCGTGCACCTCACATCACTCTCCCCCCGTGCACCTCACATCACTCTCCTCCCCTGCACCTCACATCACTCTCACCCCCTGCACCTCACATCACTCTCCCTCCCTGCACCTCACATCACCCCCTGCCTCCAATTACCCCCCTCTGCACCTCCAGTGACCACCCTCGGCACCTCCAATGACCCCCCCTCTGCACCTCCAATGACCCCCCTGCACCTCCAATGACCCCCCTGCACCTCCAATGACCCCCCCTGCACCTCCAATGACCCCCCTGCACCTCCAATGACCCCCCCTGCACCTCCAATGACCCCCCTGCACCTACAATGACCCCCCCTGCACCTCCAATGACCCCCCCCTGCACCTCCAATGACCCCCCCCTGCACCTCCAATGACACCCCCTCCCTCTCTACCTCGGTTTGCTCGGAGGAGGCGGCAGAGAAGGCAGGACTGCACGCGCGCGCTCTAGCAGGCACGGAAGTGCCTCAATGCTAGAGCGCGCTGCTGCCTGCAGTTCTCTGAGCGGGCTGATCCGGGAGGGGGGAGAGCGGGCTGATCCAGGAGGGGGGAGAGCGGGCTGATCCGGGAGGGTGGACAGCGGGCTGATCCGGGCGGGGGGAGAGCGGGCTGATCAGGGAGGGGGGAGAGTGGGCTGATCGGGGAGGGGGGAGAGCGGGCTGATCGGGGAGGGGGGAGAGTGGGCTGATCGGGGAGGGGGGAGAGCGGGCTGATCGGGGAGGGGGGAGAGCGGGCTGATCGGGGAGGAGGGAGAGCGGGCTGATCGGGGAGGGGGGAGAGCAAGCTGATCGGGGAGGGGGGAGAGCGTGAGCGGGCTGATCGGGGAGGGGGAAAGGGTTGCCCACCCTGGCCCTAGAACATCTCGGCAGGCTGGAGGCGCCGGCTTTAGGCCGAGCCAGCCTATGCCGAATCAACGCTGGTAAAAGGCTGGGCGCCAACTTTAGGACTGGGCCTAAGATGACCCTAGGGGCGTTTTACAGTGCTTTGGGCAGGAGGGGGGGAGCGCGGGAAATCGCTTGCCGCTGGGCAAGGGTCTCCCCCCATTTTGCATGGAGCGTGCTGGGCTGGCGGGCAGGCTGGTATGATTTTAACAACGGATGTTAAAATAAAGCTGTGACCTTTACTTCCAACATTGTGTGGTCTCCATTATTTGGTTTAGCGTCACAAAGGAGAGGCGGCGCATAAAGCCTTTATGGGCCCCGCTGCCAGCGTGGCGCTTTGGGCCCACAAGATTCAATGTTCATGCATACAGCACATGCGCACAACTTCAATGGAAAAGTTAACATAGAGGGCGCATGCGCAGGCGTGTACTGACACGGCAGAACAGTGTAATTAATGCATCTATATCTTGTCGATTATCTTACAGGTGAAACTGTACGAGAGACGGCCACAAGACCATGTTGGTGGAAGGAGATTGTATTATTTTCCAAATTCTGTTTTATTTACAGTATTGCTCTAATTTACTCTAATAAAAATGTCATCGTTTATCAATTATTTTTAGTTATCCAAAGTTTCTTTAAGCATTGATAAAGTCTTTTGGAATAAGGGATGGGTTACATTTAATTTAGGATAAAGACACACTAATATTTATTTATTTATAAAATGTTTTACCAGGAAGTAATACATTGAGAGTTACCGCTTGTTTTCAAGTATGTCCTGGGCACACCCATTGTTACGGCAAAGTACTGCGGTTTCTGGGCTGCAACATGCAATGAAATCCTGAAGGATTAAACTTGCTTTATGGTGGTGCTGAAAACGGTAAATCTGACTATATCTGTATTAATACCCTCAAACCTCCCTTCAAATAACATGCGGAGAGACAGTGCTCGAAAAGGAGCACGCCTGGGAGATATGCAAAGTATATTTAAATGCCTCACAACTAATAAAAGATTTGCACAAGGCCTATCCTGACAAGCCATGTCCTATGGCACTGTGTGAGCAAGGGGGCACTGTCAGGCCCAACGGGATCAGAACCCAGAACCTCTGCTATTCAGGGGAGCAGCTCGAGTGGTGAAATAAACCAGCTGCTGGGTAGCTCCACTGTCACAGAATACTTTTGAGCTCTCCTGCTTCCAGGCGGTAGCTAGTCCTACTCATGGACAGTATCCCCCCGGCATCCATCCTATACTGCTCCCCGGCTGTAGCTAGTCCTACTCATGGACAGTATCCCCCCGGCATCCATCCTATACTGCTCCCCGGCTGTAGCTAGTCCTACTCATGGACAGTATCCCCCCGGCATCCTTCCTATACTGCTCCCCGGAGGTAGCTAGTCCTACTCATGGACAGTATCCCCCCGGCATCCATCCTATACTGCTCCCCGGCTGTAGCTAGTCCTACTCATGGACAGTATCCCCCCGGCATCCATCCTATACTGCTCCCCGGCTGTAGCTAGTCCTACTCATGGACAGTATCCCCCCGGCATCCATCCTATACTGCTCCCCGGAGGTAGCTAGTCCTACTCATGCACAGTATCCCCCCGACATCCTTCCTATACTGCTCCCCGGCTGTAGCTAGTCCTACTCATGGACAGTATCCCCCCGGCATCCATCCTATACTGCTCCCCGGCTGTAGCTAGTCCTACTCATGGACAGTATCCCCCCGGCATCCATCCTATACTGCTCCCCGGCTGTAGCTAGTCCTACTCATGGACAGTATCCCCCCGGCATCCATCCTATACTGCTCCCCGGCTGTAGCTAGTCCTACTCATGCACAGTATCCCCCCGACATCCTTCCTATACTGCTCCCCGGCTGTAGCTAGTCCTACTCATGGACAGTATCCCCCCGGCATCCTTCCTATACTGCTCCCCGGAGGTAGCTAGTCCTACTCATGCACAGTATCCCCCCGACATCCTTCCTATACTGCTCCCCGGGTGTAGCTAGTCCTACTCATGGACAGTATCCCCCCTGGCTTCCTTCCTATACTGCTCCCCGACGGTAGCTAGTCCTACTCATGTCAAAAAAAGGGGGGGTCAAGGGGTGCTGCAATCTTATGACAACTGAATCAGCATTGAACAATCTTCATGGACCCCAGAATAGCAGTGTGGGTATATGATGGAATGGCCTGTGAGTCACTCATAACAGTATGTAGGATGATATCCTCAGAGTAATAATAAAGTCAGTCCAGGTTAGAGTACTCAGCTATAATGGTCAAACATAAAATAAATGATCCTTACCCACTTAAGCTGTCTGTAGGGGTCCACTGTGGCATGCCAGCCATGTAGGGAATCCAAATGTAGGTAGAACAAAGAGACAAAGGCGCACTGCCAGGGAGTCAGGTGGTGCAAAAATCGAATCCATTTATTTCAGAACATCTCTGATAAAAAAACCTAGCCCCAGGGGGGGCAACTGTCAGGAATCGGCGTTCTCCTCGTTCCCCACACAGAGCACTCCCTCCCCGCAGGGAGCCCCTGGACACACAAAGCAATCCGGCCTTACCGGCCTCCACGGCTCCTCGCCCCTGCCGCCGTCGCGGGATCACTCCCCTCGGCGATTCCTCTGTACAGCGCCGTGCGCGTCCACGCCCTCCTGTACGCACACCTGCACCATCCACTGGCTCGGTTCACGCGCGTACACGAGTTACGGAGCACGCTCAGTCTGCACACTCTAATACCCGTCCCCCGGACCTCAGGCTCCGCCCCCGCACACTGCACGGGCATACTCAGGTTACTAACAAGACTCACCTGGCCTGTTATGCCTGCACCAATCTGCAGTGTCTCCCTGTAGCTCTTCCTGTCCCGCCTCCGTTCCTAATTGGACCTTCCTGCTTTATCTAGCTCCTCTCTGCTCTCAGTCTTTGCTTGACATAGTCTCTGTATGGAAGTACTTTCACAGGTTCTGACGCGGCTTGTACGACTACCCCCTCTGGCTCTCGATCTCGACACTCCTTGGACAACGCTCACTCTGGTAACCCCTTGAACACGGCTTGGACTACGACCTATCTCCACTCTCCACTCCCTGACTTCGGCAAGGCATTCTTCACTCTATCTCTACAACCGGTACCGGCAAGTATTGTCTACCTTACTACACCTGGCCTGGCAACGCTTTATACCACACTCCGGACATGCTCCCTTTGCTGCGGGTGCGTGTATTACCACTTCCCCCTTCAGCTCAGGGGACGGGTCTGCTCTGCGGGCAGCACCGGCGTAACAGCGACAAACAACCTCCTACACGTTTCGGATGGGTAGGTCCTTTATCAAGGAGTGTGGAACATATTATGAACAGGGTATCCTATATACCCCCATAAAACGAGGCTAAATCAATTCACCTGATAAGAATTACCTCAAAAAAAAACCCATTGCGCATGCGCGTGACGTAATGGAGGGCGCCACCGTCGCAACTAAAAACATCCCCATCTTGGCACGCCCCTCCCGCGCCGTGCGCGCACTCAATAGCCACGCACATGTGCAACTATGAGAGGACTATCTGATAGAGCAGTTCCCAGCTGAACCGCAATACTAAACACTTCGTCCCAACCCTACCGCGCATGCGTGTGATGTCACGCGAGGCGTCACCGTCTAAAGAAGGCAACAGCCGACGGGCACGCCCCCACCCTCCATGCTCACACGCACCCAGGGGAAGTACACAGAATGAATAGCTGCATGTACATAGGGCAACTGAGTGCTACTCTGTCTCCCAAGGTCCGCCCCTCACGACCTCCCATAGGAGAAGAGGCGCCGCTACTAGACCAATCAGCGATTGGGCAGTGCAACTGACACTCCCCCACCCCACTGGACGTCGCTCCTGACGGCCCTGGAAGACCTAAAAAAGCAATAAAATGTTTCTAAACAACCCATCTTAACACCTTCCAATGAGACATACAGTAATGCCCTAAGTTGTAAATACCGGGCTGTAAAATGACAAAAACTATATCCTATCTAGACAGATATCATCCCACAATGAAAATATGTAAAAACAGCATTAAATGATTCTCTAGACAATAGTCAGCTATAAATAAAACAGATACATATACACGTCCAGTGGGGGGGGGGGGGAGTGTCAGTTGCACTTCCCAATCGCAATGGGTTTTTTTTGAGGTAATTCTTATCAGGTGAATTGATTTAGCCTCGTTTTATGGGGAATATAGGATACCCTGTTCATAATATGTTCCACACTCCTTGATAAAGGACCTACCCATCCGAAACGCGTAGGAGGTTGTTTGTTGCACCCCCTGGGGCTAGGTTTTTTATCAGAGATGTTCTGAAATAAATGGATTCGATTTTTGCACCACCTGACCCCCTGGCAGTGCGCCTTTGTCTCTTTCTTCTTCCTACATTTAGTCCTACTCATGGACAGTATCCCCTTGGCTTCGTTCCTATACTGCCCCCCGGCGGTAGCTAGTCCTACTTATGGACAGCATCCCCCTGGCTTCCTTCCTATACTGCTCCCCGGTGGTAGCTAGTCCTACTCATGCACAGTATCCCCCCGGCTTCCTTCCTATACTGCTCCCCGGCGGTAGCTAGTCCTACTCATGGACAGTATCCCCCCGGCTTCCTTCCTATACTGCTCCCCCGAAGGTAGCTAGTCCTACTCATGGACAGTATCCCCCATGGCTTCCTCCCTATACTGCACCCCGGCTGTAGCTAGTCCTACTCATGGACAGTATCCCCCTGGCTTCCTTTCTATACTGCTCCCTGGCGGTAGCTAGTCCTTCTCATGCACAGTATCCCCCCGGCTTCCTTCCTATACTGCTCCCCGGCGGTAGCTAGTCCTACTCATGGACAGTATTCCCCTGGCTTCCTTCCTATACTGCTCCCCGGCGGTAGCTAGTCCTACTTATGGACAGCCTCCCCCTGGCTTCCTTCCTATACTGCTCCCCGGTGGTAGCTAGTCCTACTCATGCACAGTATCCCCCCGGCTTCCTTCCTATACTGCTCCCCGGCGGTAGCTAGTCCTACTCATGGACAGTATCCCCCCGGCTTCCTTCCTATACTGCTCCCCCGAAGGTAGCTAGTCCTACTCATGGACAGTATCCCCCATGGCTTCCTCCCTATACTGCACCCCGGCTGTAGCTAGTCCTACTCATGGACAGTATCCCCCTGGCTTCCTTTCTATACTGCTCCCTGGCGGTAGCTAGTCCTTCTCATGCACAGTATCCCCCCGGCTTCCTTCCTATACTGCTCCCCGGCGGTAGCTAGTCCTACTCATGGACAGTATTCCCCTGGCTTCCTTCCTATACTGCTCCCCGGCTGTAGCTAGTCCTACTCATGGACAGTATCCCCCGGCATCCTTCCTATACTGCTCCCCGGGTGTAGCTAGTCCTACTCATGGACAGTATCCCCCTGGCTTCCTTCCTATACTGCTCCCCGGCTGTAGCTAGTCCTACTCATGCACAGTATCCCCCCTGGCTTCTTTCCTATACTGCTCCCCGGCGGTAGCTAGTCCTACTCATGGACAGTATCCCCCCTGGCTTCCTTCCTATACTGCTCCCCGGCGGTAGCTAGTCCTACTCATGGACAGTATCCCCCCGGCTTCCTTCCTGTACTGCCCCCCGGTGGTTGCTAGTCCTACTTATGGACAGCATCCCCCTGGCTTCCTTCCTATACTGCTCCCCGGCGGTAGCTAGTCCTACTCATGGACAGTATCCCCCTGGCTTCCTTCCTATACTGCTCCCCGGCGGTAGCTAGTCCTACTCATGCACAGTATTCCCCCGGCTTCCTTCCTATACTGCTCCCCGGCGGTAGCTAGTCCTACTCATGGACAGAATTCCCCTGGCTTCCTTCCTATACTGCTGCCCGGCTGTAGCTAGTCCTACTCATGCACAGTATCCCCCCTTGCTTCCTTCCTATACTGCTCCCCGGCGGTAGCATGTCCGACTCATGGACAGTATCCCCCCTGGCTTCCTTCCTATACTGCTCCCCGGCGGTAGCTAGTCCTACTTATGGACAGTATCCCCCCTGGCTTCCTTCATATACTGCTCCCCGGCTGTAGCTAGTCCTACTCATGCACAGTATCCCCCCTGGCTTCCTTCCTATACTGCTCCCCGGCAGTATTTAGTCCTACTCATGGACAGTATCCCCCCAGGCTTCCTTCCTATACTGCTCCCCGGCGGTAGCTAGTCCTACTCATGGACAGTATCCCCCCCGGCTTCCTTCCTATACTGCTCCCCGGCTGTAGCTTGTCCTACTCATGGACAGTATCCCCCCTGGGTTCCTTCCTATACTGCTCCCCGGCGGTAGCTAGTCCTTCTCATGGAGAGTATCCCCCCGGCTTCCTTCCGCTGCTGCTCCCCGGCGATAGCTAGTCCTTCTCATGGATAGTATCCCCCCGGCTTCCTTTCTATACTGTGAATATCCTGTTAGCATATCTCCCAGGTATCTCAGGTGTGCTCCTATTAGTGCACATGGCATCCTGGCAATCAGGAAGTGGTCGGCTTTTAAAGGAAACCAAGGAAATGTCCACTCTCCACTCCTTCCCACTCCACTCCTCTCAACCCATATCCTCTCCACCCCTCTCCACTCATCTCCTCTTCACTTCAATCCTCACCGCTTCTCTCAACCCATCTCCTCTCCACCCTTCTAGAGCCATCTTCTCCATTTCATTCCCCTCAACCCATCACCTCTCCTCTCCACTCCTCTCTACTCATCTCAACCCACCCTCTTTCCTCTCCACCCCACCCCTCTCCAGTCCTTATTTCAGACTCTGGATGGAACTCGCGATACCGATCTCACCGCCCCTGAATTGACAGGAAAATAATGTGGTTAATAAGCGGTTTGCATGACGGAGATAAGAGAAGTGCAATTTTTGTTAAAAAAAACCACAAGTTTCAGACTTTTTTGACCAACAGATGGGATTGCAAAACCGGAGTGAAACAGCTTCTAAACAAGTTTTAGACAGGGATTGGACATGCGATAAGGCTTTACAGAATAGCACAACATGCCAATCCCATTGGAAATGGCTTTTTAGAAGTGGTTTGTCACACTTCGGAGCTTCTACAATAGGCCCCTTAGGCTTTGTCCCCACTGGCTGCTGCAGCGTCCGTTATGGCGGGCACTGCGGGGACAAGAGCCGCCCTCAATAGGGCCGGGCTAGCTGCTAGGAGTGGCCGTTGCGCTACGCGGTCAGTTTTTCCTGCAGACAGGAAAATTGTGAGCAGAACTAGTGATGGAGCGCTAGATCATGCTAGGCCACGCCCCCTGGCGGTTCAGCCAAAGCTAGTGAACCTGCTGGGTGATGCCATGGCCGCGCCCTCCATCACTCCCCCGTCACGCCCCCCACTTCTTTCCCCGTGCAGCTCACTGCAGACCAGGGAACACGGCTGCAGGCCAGTCAAAAGGGGGGTTCTGCCGGGATTGGCGTCCAGGGCCCCATGAGTCAGAGAGCCATGGCCGTTAAAAAAAAAAAAAAACGCAGAGTGGCTGAACATGCACGTGAGCAACAGAGTGTGACAGTTGCCTGCAGCGGAGCGGGGCCGGTGGCAACTGCTGTGACCTACCGGCGGGCCCCCCGCAGTCACTGCCCCCCGCAGCACTGCCAGCCACCGCCCCACGAATTTTTAATATACACACACACACATATATATATATTCGACAATTAATTATAACTACACACCCGTGGCGAGTGGATGTAGCCATTGCTGCGGCTCTATGAATTCCCCTGCTTGTGCCAATTTTTTTTTTTAAATAAATAAATAATCCCCCTTCCTGATTGGGTTAACATGGGGAAGAGGGCCGGCAGGCAGCGCTGGGTCAGCCCCAACCCCCCCTTCCCCCGATCTCCTCCCCCTCCTGATCTCCTCCCTCCCCCTCCTGTCCCTGATCTCCCCCCCCCCCTGCCCCGATCCCCGCTTGCTGCCCTGTGGTGTCCGCCACCTTTTCTGCACAGAGGTACCGGTAAGTACTCTCTCATGCCTCCCCCCATGTCTCTCATACTCTCATGCCTCGCTTCTTATCTCCGGTGTGTTACCTTATATTTAGCCCCTGTGGCGGCTGCTAGCACCTCTCACCGTGGCTGCATCCACATGGAGGAGGAGGTGGGGAGAGAAACTGTTCCCTTGGCGCTCCCTTGCCTCCCACCGCTCCCTTGCCTCCTGCCGCTTGGCACTCTCTTGCCTCCCATGGGCACACCACCTGGGATGCAGGAGATGGGTGCGGGGGGGATGGGTTGTGTTGCGCGGCTGTGCACGTGGGTGCCATGCCTCAATTTCCTTCCATGCCTCCCTGCCATGAGGCGAACCCCCCAGCCCCCCGCCGTGTGGAGGGCCCGCTGCCGTGCAGCCAGCCCCCGCTACCATGTGAGATCCCCCCTACCGTGCGGAGGGCCCCGCTGCCATGGGCGACTCCCTCCCCCCCTCCCCAGCAGTGCGGAGGGCCCCCTGCCTTGCGGGTGAGTGTGGGACTGTGTGTGTGTGTGTGTGTGACTGAGTGTGTGTGTTTTTGACTGAGTGTGTGTGTGTCTGACTGAGTGTGTGTGTGTGACTGAGTGTGCGTGTGTGTGACTGAGTGCACGTGTGTGTGACTGTGTGTGTGACTGAGTGACTGTGCCTGTTTGACTGAGTTTTTGTGAGTGACTGAGTGACTGTGGGTGACTGAGTGGCTGTGTGTGTCACTAAGTGACTGTGTGAGACTGTGTGAGACAGTGTGTGTGTGTGTGTGTACAGACACCCACCCACACCGTCACCTGCCCACCCAAAGTCACGTCACCGTCACCTGCTCACAGTCAGTCACCGTCCCCAGTCACCCACCTTCTAACCCTCCCTCTCTCTCTCGGTCACTCTCTGCCACTCTCTCTCTACCTCTCTCTCTCACCCTCTCTCTGTCTCTCTCTCACCCTCTCTCTGTCTCTCTCTCTGTCTCTCTCTCTCACCCTCTCTCTGTCTCTCTCACCCTCTCTCTGTCTCTCTCACCCTCTCTCTTGAGCACACCCCAGGAAAATTGTGATGCATCAGAATTGGTCAAAATTCCTCCATAGCATATATAGATGATACTGGATAACAGTAGAAAGTCCATGAGTAATATGGCAATTTGTCAGGTACGGGCTAGGAGTCTAGTGGGGTCCACTTGACCTCCACAACTAAAACACCATATCAGCCCCCCCTAGTAACCAATATAGAATAAACAGAGGCACTGGTAAACATATACATGTATGTGGGGGCACTATGGCCCTTTACCTTAATGCTTGCAGGACTTCTAGATATCCAGGGCATGCTGTTCATCCAGGTAAATAGCCAGCAAGAAGAGAGGTGATAAAGTGCCTAGTGCACGAAACGCATAGGTGCGTTCGTGTTGCTATGTTGTCCTTTTGCTGCACCACCCTGCAATAAACCTGACCTGTTGCTCAATTGAGTGCTCACCTTATTATTTTTTCCGGTCTCATTGGGAGTTGGAAACCGAGGCAGTGCTACACATCTTCACCTCTCTTCTTGCTCTCTTGAGCACACCACCTGGGATGCGGGAGATGGGTGCGGGGGGGATGGGTTGTGTTGCGCGGCTGTGCACGTGGGTGCCATGCCTCAATTTCCTTCCATGCCTCCCTGCCATGAGGCGAACCCCCCCGCCCCCCACCATGCGGCAACCCCCCTCTGCTATGGGAGACCCCCCATACCGTGTGGAGGGCCCGCTGCCGTGCGGCCAGCCCCCGCTACCATGTGAGACCCCCCTCCTACCGTGTGGAGGGCCCGCTGCCGTGCGGCCAGCCCCCGCTACCATGTGAGACCCCCCCTACCGTGCGGAGGGTCCCGCTGCCATGGGACTCCCCCCCCTCCCCTGCAGTGGGGAGGGCCCCCTGCCTTGCGGGTGAGTGTGGGACTGTGTGTGTGTGTGTTTGACTGAGTGTGTGTGTGTGTTTGACTGAGTGTGTGTGTGTGTATATGTGTGTGTGTGTGTGTGTAACTGTGTGTGTGTGTGTGTGACTGTGTGTGTGTGTGTGTGTGTGTCTGTGTGTTTGTGTGTGTGTGTGTGTGTGTGTGTGTGTGTGTGTGTGTAACTGTGTGTGTGTGTGTGTGTGTGTGACTGAGTGTGTGTGTGAGTGTGTGTTTGACTGAGTGTGTGTGTGTGTGTGTGTGTGTGTGTGTGTGTGTGTGTGTGTGTGACTGAGTGTGTGTGTGTGTGTGTGACTGAGTGTGTGTGTGACTGTGTGTGTGCGTGTGTGTGATTGAGTGTACATGTGTGTGACTGAGTGTGTGTGTGTGACTGAGTGACTGTGCCTGTTTGACTGAGTGTTTGTGAGTGACTGAGTGACTGTGGGTGACTGAGTGGCTGTGTGTGTCACTAAGTGACTGTGTGAGACTGTGTGAGACAGTGTGTGTGTGTGTGTGTGTGTGTGTGTACAGACACCCACCCATCCACACCCACCGTTTCCTGCCCACCCAAAGTCACATCACCGTCACCTGCTCACAGTCAGTCACTGTCACCCAGTCACCCACCTTCTTTTTGTAACAATTTCTTTTATTGGTCATTTTTCCAAACAAATATTACAAACAGTGTTATCTTGAGCCCAAGATAGTTGTATTTCGTGACCAATGTCTTTTTCTCGTTTTCCACTGAAGGAAAAAAGGGGGTGAAAGAGAGAGGAAGAGGGGGGAGATGGGAAGGAGGAAGAGAAGGGAGAGAAGTGGGGAACACTAACAGAGGGGAGGCTGGGAGAACTGGGGGGGGAGGTAATGGCAGGAGGGGGAGGAGGGGCCTGCGGCCGAATCTATGTCTACTGCTCGAGAGTGAGGCATGTTTTTCCGTCTTAGGACGTCCTTAGTCTGGACTGCTCTAGTTCTGTCTCCCTAGCCAGGGTTCCCATGTATTCTGAAATTGGGATTTCTTTTTCTGGAGCATGGCCGTAAGCTTCTCCATTAACATTACTTCGTTGATTCTCCTGATCACCGTCGTCCTTGAGGGGGGGTTTGATATGCTTCCAGGCAGCTGCAATTGAGCACCTGGCTGCTGTTAATATGGCCGTGATGAGCCTGGACATCGGGGGGGGACATCTTCCATAGGTTTGCCCAGCACCAGGGTCAGCGGGTAAGCCGGGAGAGCGAGTCCCGTTGTGTCCTCCACCAGTGTCTGGATCATGTTCCAGTACTTCTGAATCTCTGGACATGACCACCAAATATGGGCCATATCCCCCTTTTGACCACATTCCCGCCAGCAGAGGTCCAATGCACCGGGGTAGATTTGGCTCAGTCTGACTGGAGTCAGGTACCACTGATACAAAATTTTATAGATGTTCTCTTTTGATATTGTACATATTGACGTTTTTTTAGCGTGTTCCCAGATCTCCGCCCAGTCTTCCTGATCTATTTCAATATGGAGGTCCTCAGACCATTTTTGCATGTACCGGTGAGTAGGATCCCGGGATCCTAGCTCCAGGCCCTTGTAGATCTCGGATATCAGGCCTTTCTGGTATCTGTTTTTGATGCAAATAGATTCAAACCTGGTGAGGGGGGGGGAATTTTGCTGCTGGGGACAGTGCTTGTAGGAAGTGGCGGACTTGCAGGTACTTGAATAGGTGGAGGTCATGTAATTGATATTTGAGTTTAAGCTCTTGATAAGTCAAGATCTCCTCTTTCTGCAGCAGATCAGCAACCAGCTTAATGTTATGACCCTGAAATTGGTCGAATTGTCTTGGGGAGCACCCTGGCGGGAAGATGGGGTTCCCGAAGAGTGGGGTGAGCTGGGAAGGGGATGCTATCAGACCATACTTCCCTTTGCTTTTGAGCCATATATTCCACGTGCATCTCATTGCTCATAGATCAAATTTCTGAGAGCCAGTCCTGCTGTTGTTAGGGGTCTATTGTGAATAAGTGAATATAAGGCGCTAACAACTTAAATATAACAGTATATTGTGAGGGGTCCACATTGCCACCTGAAGGGGACTGTGGTGCGCGTAGTAGGTTTCTATTTCCAGCCAGGAAGCTAAGGCCGGGTCACTATTCCACACCACAGCCTGCCTCAGCTGTGTCGCTTGGTAATACTTGACTATATCAGGGACCCCCAGACCTCCTCTCCCCTTTGACGCGAGCAAGACTGATCTGGGGACTCTGGGCTTTTTATCATTCCATATAAATTGGAAGATTTGGGATTGGAGATTTTTTAATACTGCCTGTGGAATTAAGATTGGGAGGGTTTGGAAGTGGTAGAGTAGCCTGGGCAGGATATTCATTTTTATAGACACTATCCTTCCAAACCATGATATTTGGTGCTTTCTCCAGGCTTCTAGGTCTTTCCTGATTTGGTCAAATAAGGGGGGATAATTATGTTGGTAGAGTTTGTTATAGGAATTGGAGATTTTGACTCCTAAGTATTTTATGCAACTAGTGCTCCATTTATATTTATAGTTGGCTTGAATAAGCTTCCATATTTGGTCGGGCAGGGATAGATTTAAAGCCTCCGACTTGTCCATATTGACTTTATAGTCTGAAACTACTCCAAATTGGGTTAGGACTCTTTGGAGGTTAGGGAGAGAGTTATGGGGGTCTGTGAGCGTCAAGATCACGTCATCCGCAAATAGGGAGATTTTGTGCTCCCTTTCCGCGATTGGTACTCCCCTTATGCTTTTTTCGCTCCTGATTGTGGCTGCGAGGGGTTCTATAGTTAGGGCAAATAATAGGGGGGAGAGTGGACAGCCTTGCCTGGTCCCGTTCCTAATTTGTATTGGATTTGAGAGGCCCCCTGGCATTTTTATGTGGGCTGTGGGGTTGTGATAAAGGGCTCTCACTCCCTCTAGGTATGGGCCACAGAAGCCGAACCTCCTCATAGTTTGATCTAGGAAAGTGCATTTGATTCTGTCGAATGCCTTTTCGGCATCTAAACTTAGAATCATTGCTTTCGAACCTGTGAGATGCACGTGGTCGATTATATCAATAATTTTGCGGGTATTGTCGGAGGCCTGTCTTCCGGACACAAAACCCACTTGATCTACATTTATAAGTCTAGGGAGAATAGGGTTTAACCTGTTTGCTAAGATCTTGCTGTAGATTTTGAGGTCTGTATTTAATAGGGAAATGGGTCTGTAGTTTCCACAGACGAGTGGATCTCTGCCCTCCTTGTGTATTATGGCGAGATTTGCCGCTGTGATGGTGGCTGGGATTGGTTCACATTGTAAGAAGGAATTAAACATGTTGAGGAGGTGGGGCGATAGGGTAGATCTAAACATTTTGTAATAAGAGTTGGAGAACCCATCTGGTCCAGGGGCCTTGGATGGCTTGAGCGAGCTTATAGCTAGACTTAGCTCCTCCTGTGTTATTTCTCCGTTGAGTGTTTCTAATTCCTCCCGAGTTAGTGTTGGAAGGGAGCACTGCTCTAAGTAGCTAATAATTGTTTCAAGGCTCACTGGGTCTCGGCCTGGGGGGTGGAGGTTATATAAATCGGAGTAGTAATCCGCAAATTCCTGCGCTATTTCTTTTTCGGCGAATGTAATCTGTCCCTTTCTTGTCTTAATTCGAGTTATCTGGGATTTGACCCTAGTTCCTCTTAGTTTGGCGGCCAGCAACCTATCTGCTTTGTTGCCTTTATCAAAATACTTTTGTCTAGTCCATCTAAGGGCCTTTTCGACGTCTTCTAATTGGGACTGTTTGAGGGCCGCCCTAGCTAGGTTTAAGTTTTTTAGTACCTTTTTTGATGTTGTGGCTTTGTGCTGTTGTTCCAGTTGTGCGATTTTTTCTGTCAGATCTTTCTGGTGTTTAGATTTGGTCCTTTTCTTGTATGTGGCTATTGAGATTAGATCTCCTCTTATTGTGGCTTTATGAGCCTCCCAGAGCATGGCTGGGGTGGAGACAGACCCTATGTTTTGCTGGAAATATAGTGATAGTTTCTCACTTATAGTTGCCTCTGTGTCTGGGCAGTTGAGCATGGAATCGTTTAGCTTCCAGGGGAGGGGGAAGAGGGGGGGGGAGCGGGGAATTGGGGGGGGGAGCGGGGGTGGGGGGGGGGGTGGTCAAGGGGAGCATATCTCTCAGTTGTTTTCACCCAGAACAATCATTCAGTACCAACATTTTTAACGAACATTGCAACAGTATAATATAGGAGTTTTTAGTTACTCCTTATACCTTAGGATTGGGTTACTACGTTTTCTCTTAGCTTTTGATTAACATGTTATGCTACTGCACCGACACACTTTATTCGAGCAAATACCCAGTATGTACCTGGCAGATACCTGGAATGCGCCGCTCCTCACCTCTGACAAGCCCCGTTGCGTTTGCCTTCCCAGCCTGGGTTCATGCCTGGCTGACGGGCGGCTGATCTGTTAAATGATAATGATTAGGATTTAATAGGCTGCAATGCTTCGCGTGTCTACCAGATGGCATAAATTCATGAATTGTAATGCAGTATATATATATATACTGTGCAGTATTGCAGCCAGCGGGAATAAAATGCTTCAATCCCTGCCTGGAAAATACCTCAATGCACTCGGGCAGAAAACAGTCACAAACCTCAATACACCCGGGTATACCCGAATTCGTGGGACTAGCCGAGTTCGAATAAAGTGTGTCGCCAGTGTATGGCGATTTTAATGAATAGCAAGAAAAGGGGGGACGGGGGTAGGGGGTCCCGTATTAGGGGGGGGAGAGGGGTAGGGGAGAGGGGCAAGGAAGAGGGGCGGGGGGCAGGGGGAGGGAGCGGGGGGGAGGTGGGTGGTCAAGGGGAACATATCACTTAGTTATTTTCATTTAGTGCCGACATATAGTACCAACACTTTCAAGAAACCTTGCAACATTGTGTCATAAAAGTTTAGTTACTCTTTAAACCTTGGGGTTAGGTTAGGGGAGGGGGGGGGGCGCGGGTGGGCAAGGGAAGCATATCTCTCTGTTGTTTTCATACAGAACGATCAATCAATACCAACATTTTTTAACGAACATTGCAACAGTTTAACATAGGAGTTTTTAATTACTCCTTATACCTTGGGATTGGATTATTACGTTTCCTCCAACCTTGTGATTAACATGTTACGCTATGGTGATTTTAACGTATATCAAGAAAAGGGGGGAAGGGAATAGGGGGACACGTAGTAGGGGGGGGGGAAGGGGTAGGGGTGAGGGGCAAGGAAGAGGGACGAGGGGCAGGGGGAGGGGGTGGGGGGGGGGGTGGTCAACGGGAACATATCACTTAGTTATTTTCATTTAGTACCAACATACAGTACCAACACTTTCAAGAAACCTTGCAACTCAGTGTCATAGAAGTTTAGTTACTCTTTAAACCTTAGGGTTAGATTAGCGGAGGGGGGGGGAAGGGGATGGGGGGAGGGGGGACGGGAGGGGGGGAGGGGGATAGGGGAGGGGGGGTAGGAGGGGGGGAGGAGGATAGGGAAGGGGGCAGGAGGGTTGGAGGGGGATAGGGGAGGGAGATGGGGGGATAGGGAAGGGGGCGGGAAGGAGAGGGGGGATAGGGGAGGGGGGCGGGGGGGCGGGGGGGCGGGGGAGCGGGGGGGCGGGAGGAGGAGGGGGAGGGGGATAGGGGGGAGGGGGATGGGGGGGAGGGGGTTAGGGGGGAGAGGGGGAGGGGAATGGGGGTTGGGGGAGAGAGGGGGGAGGGGGATGGGGGGGGATAGGGGAGGGGGATAAGGGAGGGGGGGCAGGAGGGGGATAGGGGAGGGAGGGGGGAGGGGGATGGGGAAGGGGGGTAGGGGAGAGAGGGGGGAGAGGGATGGGGGAGGGGGATGGGGGAGAGAGGGGGGGGGATATGGGAGGGAGATAGGGGGGGGATAGGGGAGGGAGGGCGGGAGGGGGATAAGGGAGGGAGAGCGGGAGGGGGATAGGGGGGGAGGGGGGAGGGGGATAGGGGAGGGAGGGGGGAGGGGGATAGGGGGGGAGAGGTGAGCCCTCCTGCCCTTTCATTTTTGAGCAACTTTGTCTGATGATCAATTAATCAAGGGCATTTGATTAGCAGCACCTGTCTGCTACTTTTATTTTAATTTTTTTATTTATAAAAATGTTTAACCAGGAAGTAATACATTGAGAGTTACCTCTCGTTTCCAAGTATGTCCTGGGCACAGAGTTATAAAAAATACATGGTTACATTAAAAGAACAGGGGTTATACAGTAAAATCACGGACAGATACAGTAGAGTTGGAAAAATGGATACAGGGGATAAAAGGCTTGTGAGTTTTAGATTGAAATAGAGCAGCTTTAACATCACTTTTACATCAACAGACATCAGCAAACGGATCACACCCTTTGGCTGCCCACCTTTGGGGCTACGCAGATGCACACTGGGGTGGGTGGCTAAGATGCAATGCAGCTGTGAGCAAAAGCTCTTTGTGTCCTCATGGCTCATTAACATTCCAGTGGGTGGGGATGACGTTACACAAAGAACAAGAAAATGTTAACCATTAGCATGCTGGTCCTTTGCAGACAGGATCAGGCTGTGCACCTTTGGGGCAACGCAGATGCTTCGACCTTAGCGGGACTGGTGTCCACTCCATCTGCAGACACTATGTGACCCACGTAGTTGACGGACGTTCGGCAGAACTGGCACTTATTCAGGGATAACTTCAGGCCTTTTTTGCCTAATCTATCCAACACCTACATGAGACGTTCCTCGTGCTCTTCGAGGGTCTTCTCAAACATGATTATGTCATTGAGGTAGACTAGACACTCGAGACGGTTTATATCCCCAATCGTCTTTTCCATCAGCCTCTGGAAAGTCACTGGAGCACCACAAATACCTAAAGGCATACGGGTAAACTGATAGAACTCGAGGGGGCAGACGAACGCCGTCTTCTGGTCTTCAGAGCTCATGGGAACCTGGTAGTACCCAGATCTCAGGTCCAGCACGCTGAATCACTGGCTTCCCGTCATCGCATTGAGGATCTCCTCTATCTGCGGTAGAGTATACTGATCAGGTATGGTACGTCTGTTCAGAGTTAAATAGTCCACACACAGACGAACGGACCCATTCTTCTTCCTTACCACCACTATCGGTGAGGCGTTGGAACTTCGGGATTCAGTCATTATGCTGGCTTTCTCCATCTCGTTGAGGACATTTCTCACGTCTTCCACGTCTCTGGGAGCAATATGCCTGGAGCGCTCCCAGAATGGCATGGTGTCGTTCAGATGAATCGTGTGCTGAGCATTCTTGCTGCAGCCCACGTCCATCTCACTAGTGGAGAACACTTCTCGAAGTTCCTCCAGCTGAGCACTTAGCCGTCTCTTCCAGTCTTCAGACAGGGTTGATTCCCCGAAATCAAACTGTAGCCCATCAGGCTCTTCACGCATGGTTGCGGCCTTCACGTGCGCTATAGTCTCCACGGTGGTGACCGGAGTAGATCCTGCCCAGTCGACTTCAAATGGTACCGGGTGCAGTGAGATGTTTTAAATGGACACTGTAATTTTCTCTGGAATTGTTGAGGTCCATTCCCTCATTTCTGGTATCATCTTGTACCCACTTGAGATCTTCCGCTGGGGTGGTCTCTAGAGAGAAATACATGTCTGCTTCGTCACGGCCCATGTACTTGACCACTGCTGTCATGTGCCTCACTCCCCCTGGGGGAATCTCTATCAACCCTTTCTCATGATTGAAGATCTCTCCATATTCTTCCAGTGCTGTGACTATATAGAACTCGACCTTGAGGGCCGGATGGACCTGCTGCGCAGACAGAAGTAATTCACCTGACTCATGAAGGTATGCTCAGATCTCAGACCTCACCACATCAGAATTAGTTCCCAATATGATGGGAGCACTTGGGTGTTCTCGAGGCTCGGGACAGACCAGGGCTTCCACTTCCATTGGATGAGTCCGATTCGTGTTCAATTGCACTATATTTATCTGAAGTGCCACCAAACCTCGATGGTATAATCTTTCTTACTGAGACACCACAACTTCATCTTCTCCGCTGACTGCAAGGGCTGATGGCTGAAGTGTTGGTCGTAGAATGCCCAGTAAATAATGATCACCTGGGACCCTGTGTCCAGTAAGGCTGAGGAATAGATGTCCTCCATAATGACTCTTATAATTTTGGCGGGTCCTACCTTACTATAGGCATCCTGTTGGGGAGCCTCCTCAGAGATGGCCTCCGACTCGCCTTCACCCTCATCGGGACCTGGGAGCGTACTCGGGCACCTCTGAGGTGGAAGTATCTTTTCCACCTTTGACCCCCTTGGCTTTCTGCACCGTTCCCTCTTTGGTCGCTTCCTTGCTGGAGTCTTTGTCCTTCGGGGAAGTATGTAAACGTATATATGCTTCATGCCCCTTTACTAATCCCAAAATGTCCTTGAAAGTAGGTGGAGGTCCTTGGTGCACCTGATGATAATTACTATGTGATGAGTTGGGTTTGCCCCTCGAAGGAATTGCTTGCGCCGATATTCGTCCACGGTTGAGGCAGGGATGATATCGTGAGTTCGCAGCTTCCAGAGGACCAGTTGGATCTGTTGAAGGAAATCGGACAGATCTTCTCCGTCCTTTTGTCTGATGCCATAATATTTTACAGTTGGCTTTCCTCTTCATCCTTTTCGTAGTTCTGCACTAGCAGATCCACCATCTGGTGAGCTGAGAGATAGGCGTCTTAGTCACACTGCGTACTGACCATGGTGGAGGCCGGAGGTTGGAGGCTAACCGTTATCCTCTGTTGCCTTACTGCCTTGCAGCCAGGGCTGTCTTTACGTATGGGCATGCTGGGCAGTTGCCCGGGGGCCCCACAGCATAGGGAGGCCCCACGTGCCCGACCCACGAGTAGGGTTGCCAGGTGTCTGTTTTTTCAATTGAAGGTAATACCATTTTTGTGGTGGCGGAGGGCAGCGCAAGCGCGAGGGCAGGCAGTGCAGGGAGTAGTACTGAGACGGTGGCCGGGCAGGAGCACTCGTGTGTGTGTCTCTGTGTGCAGCCTGTCCCTAATGGGAGGAGCGGGGAGCCAATCAGAGGACAGCCGGGGAGGAGCCCACACCCCGGTGGCCCAGAGACGTCTGTGTCCTTCCTGGCAATAAGATAAGGACACAGATTGGGGGATGGGGGGCCAGGGAGAGATGGTGACAGGATGGGGGGAGAGGAAGGGTGAGATGTTGAAAGGATGGGGGGGCAGGATGAGATGATGGGGGGGGCCAGGATGAGATGATGGGGGGCCAGGATGAGATGATGGGGGGGCCAGGATGAGATGATGGTGGGGCCAGGATGAGATGATTGGGGGGCCAGGATGAGTTGATGGGGCCAGGATGAGATGATGGGGGGGGGGGCAGGATGAGATGATGGGGGGACATGGATGAGATGATGGGGGGGACCAGGGTGAGAAGATGATGGGGGGTTAAGATGGTGATGGGGGCCAGCCTGGGGAGATGAAATTATGATGGTGGGGTATATTTTAAATGTATCGGGGAGGTGGGGTATATTTTAAATGTATTGGGGAGGTGGGGGTATATTTTAAATGTATTGGGGAGGTGGGGGTATATTTTAAATGTATTGGGGAGGTGGGGTATATTTTAAATGTATTGGGGAGGTTGGGGTATATTTTAAATGTATTGGGGAGGTGGGGGTACATTTTAAATGTATTGGGGAGGTGGGGGTATAGTTTAAATGTATTGTGGAGGTGGGGGTATATTTTAAATATATTGGGGAGGTGGGGTATATTTTAAATGTATTGGGGAGGTGGGGTATATTTTAAATGTATTGGGGAGGTGGGGGTATTTTTTTAAATGTATTTGGGGGAGGCAAGGGTATTTTTTTAAATGTATTTGGGGGAGTTGAGGGTATTTTTGTAAATGTATTTGGGGGAGGTGAGGGTATTTTTAAAATGTATTTGGGGAAGGTGAGGGTATTTTTTAAATGTATTTGGGGGCATGGGGCCCAGATGGTGACTTCTTGCAGAGCACGCGGGATGAAGGTTACTCTTGGTATGGTTTCATCGGCTCGGTTTGGAGTACTTGAAACAGGAGCAGTAGTCTGCCAGTCACCGGAGGGATGGGGGACACTTCGGCCTGGGGAGGGACTACTGAAGTAAACATTTCTCGGATTTCTGGTAATTCCGACCATATGAGTGGGTAGCCTTCTAGTGGAGCCTCTGGGGCTTGTAAAGTCTGAGGGGCATCTTCATGGCATATGTCCTGACCTGCCGTCAGTAGTATGGTACTCCACTGAAAGATGGTGTCTAACTCTCGGCCTCTCTCCCACAATATGTCTAGGCAGAGGATTCTCCTTCGTGGGTAGCCCTTGTACCCCCTTCCTTACATGAGATTGGGGGGGAGGATGTCCGCTTCTCTGGCTACTTCATTTAGGTGTAGTGCTGAACCTGTGTGGCAACAGAAGAGCTGAGTGCTCTGCTTTGTTGTGGGGAGAACAGGCAGGACAGGTTTTCAGGGTGGCTTAGTTCTAGGGTGCAGCGCCTCCACTCAGCATGGATCCTCTGGATAACAGCCGGATGGCCCAGACTGACACCTTTCTTTCAGCAGTGTTACGCTGTGCTCACCACAAATTAGACAAGACCCCTGTATTGAGATGGGAATAGGTAACCACCAGCCACAGACACGGGGGCCACGTCCAGAGTGTAGGTTAGTCTTGATAGCCGGGTCTGGGGTAGAGAGGTCAGGGTAGTCATTATACTTGCCGGGTTCGGTGCAAGAGAGGTCCGGAGCATAGAAGGTACTATTGCCGAGGTCAGGGTTGTAGAGAGGAGAATGGTCAAAGTTCAAAGCTGTGGTCCGGGTTACATACACTGGCGACACAGTTTATTACACTGCGGCCAGATCCGCAAGCCGGGAGATTTCCCGGCTTGCTAGTGGCCGCCCCTCGGCGTGCCGCGCGTCATAGACGCGCGGTCACGCGTCTTCGGGAGCGTGCGCCCCCTGCACGCGCGTCCAGGGGCTCCCCGAGGGAGCCCTGGTGTCCCGCGATCGCGGGACAGCGGCACGGGGTTCCGGGGGACCCGGCGGACCCGGCAGCGGTAGGGAGAGCGCCCCGATCGGAGGGCGCTCTTCCGCTGCTTCGGCGCGCGCCCGTCACTCTCGGGCGCGCGCCAGGCTACTGCTGCGGCACAGAATGGGCAAATGCTCGAATAAACTGTGCCGCAGCAGTAGTTACATAGTTACACAGTAGATGAGGTTGAAAAAAGACGTACGTCCATTAAGTTCAACCTATGCTATATTTAGACAACAGATACTTTATCCTTTATCTATACTTACAGTACTTATTGCTCCAGAGGAAGGCAAACAAAAAAATCCAGATTCATATCATCTAATGATATCTCATAAGGGGAAAAATAAATTCCTTCCTGACTCCAAGAATTGGCAATCGGATTAATCCCTGGATCAACATCTTTCCCATGTATACTTATTTGTTATATCCCCGTATACCTTTCCTATCTAAAAAGATGTCCAACCTTTTTTTTTAACAAATCTATTGTATCTGCCATCACAGTCTCCATGGGTAATGAATTGCACATTTTAACTGCCCTTACTGTAAATAACCCTTTCCTTTATTGCTGGTGAAATCTCCTTTCCTCCAACCTTAAGGGATGGCCCTGAGTCCTTTGTACTGCCTGTGGGATGAATAGTTATTTTGAAAGCTTCTTGTATTGCCCCAGAATATATTTGTATATAGTTATCATATCCCCTCTTAGATGCCTCTTTCCAATGTTAATAAATCTAATTTAGCTAGCCTCTCCTCATAAGTTAGATTGTCCATCCCTTTTATTAATTTGGTGGCTCTTCTCTGCACTCTCTCTAGTTCCATAATGTCTTTTCTTAGGATTGGTGCCCAAAATTGTACTCCATATTCAAGGTGTGCTTACTAATGCTTTGTAAAGGGGCATAATTATGTTTACTTCCCTTCCATCCATTGCCCGTTTGATTCAAGATAAGATCTTGTTTGCCTTTTCAGCTACTGCATGACTTTGGGCACTATTGCCAAGCTTGCTGTCTACAAACACTCCTAAATCCTTCTCCATCAAGGATTCCCCCAATTTATCCCCATTTAATTTGTAATTCGCCTTTTTATTCTTGCATCCCAAATGCATAACCTTACATTTATCTGTATCAAACTTCATCTTCCATTTACCTGCCCACGTTTCCAGTCTCTCCAAGTCCTTCTGAAGAGAAATTACATCCTGCTCTGATTCTATTACCTTACACAATTTAGTATCATCAGCAAAGATGGAGACTTTGCTCTCGATCCCAACCTAAGGGTCATTAATAAACAAGTTCAAAAGCAGGGGTCCCAGTACCGATCCTTGAGGTACTTCACTCACGACTTTAGCCCAACCTGAAAAAGTTCCATTTATGACAACCCTCTGTTGTCTGTCCTTTAACCAGTTTTCAATCCAGGTGCATATATTATGACAGTCCAATTTTCTTTATTTTGTACACCAACCTCTTGTGTGAAACCGTATCAAAAGCCTTTGCAAAATCTAAGTAGACCACATCAACTGCATTACCCTGGTCTAAATTCCTACTTACCACCTCAAAGAAACAAATAAGGTTAGTTTGGCATGATCTATCCTTCATAAATCCATGCTGACTATTACTAATAATTTTGTTTTCCATTAGTTATTCCTGAATATTATCCCGTATTAAACCTTCAAGTAGTTTCTCTACTATTGAAGTCAGGCTTACAGGTCTGTAATTCCCCGGTTGTGATCTAGCTCAGTTTTTTTTTTTTTTTTTTGTAACTTAAATTATTAATGATTCATGACAACATTAAATACAATACATTATAAGGTACATTTTGTCTTAGCAATCAACATTATGTTATTAAATGAGATAGTATTAATAAGAGTGTAACAGAACAGCCTTTCGGGTGAGCAAGAGGGGCCATTGAACTGAGGCCAATACTCCCGAGTTGACATAATGGACATACGCAAACTTTCTTACGGAGGGGACAAGACGTACATATTCCCAGACTGACGTACCGACAGACAGACAGACAGACAGACCGGTAGACAGACAGGTAAATGAGAGGGAAGGAGGGGGAAGGACGGAGGAAAGTAAGGGAAGAAGGGGAGAGGCATCGAGGGGTGGGGGGGAAGTAAGGTGATGATGATAGTGGGTGTATCTTGAGGATTACGAGTGGCCTATCTAAACTCATACAAGCTTAATCTCTTCCCTAAGTGCTAGTAAAGCTACGCCAATAATTTGGGCTCCAAGTAGATAATGTGAGATCTGCTCGCACCTCCCAAGGAGAACGGACCTACCGCTATCATAGCCAGATTGATGTCATTTCAAGCCCCGGAATGTCTGTCTGCGCCAACCAGGGTGTCCAGACTTTTAGAAAATTGTCGCCAGTGTCGTTAACTAAACTCGTTAACTTTTCCATCTGGCAAATAAACCAAATGCGATTCCGAATTTTTGGGATGGTTGGTATATCTGAACGTTTCCACATTGCTGCGATCTCACACCGCGTTGCAATTGCAAAATGAGCAATTAGTTTATTGTGAGCTTAAGAGAGGCCCTCCAATGATCTGTTCAATAGAAACAGCCACGGGTCTGGGGGTATTGAGAGATCAAACAGTCTCTAGATCCAATTTCTAATTGTCTCCCAAAATGGAGAGATCCACGGGCAAGACCACAGCATATGTAACAGGTCTGCCGTTCCTCCACACTGGCGGGGGCGCAGCGGGGAGGATCCCGGCACAAACCTAGATAATTTCAGTGGGGTAAGGTACCATCGCATCAGGACCTTATATGCGTTCTCCTTGAGAGTGGTGCATATGGAACTTTTCACTGTGGCTAAGATAATAGCGCACCACTCCTCGTCTTCTAGGCCCTCCCCTATATCTGCTTCCCATTGTGATCTAAATGAGGGTACCCTTTGGTCCTTATCACCAGAACTGATCACTTCGCCGTATAGCTGTGATGTAACTCCCTTTGTGTCTGTCTCTGCCAGACAGAGCTTTTCGAAGGATGTCAATAGGGGGTATGGGGCAAATTTGTTATAAAACGCCCTGATCTGGAGGTACCTAAAGAATTCTGAGTGGGGGATCTCTTTTTCTAATCTGACTTCTGAACGTCTTGACCTTCCAGATCTTTAATCCGATTGTAACCCCTCTGTCTCCAAATCGATATATTGCTGACCAATAGACCCGGTACGAACTCAGGGTTATTCCACAGAGGTATCATCATGGAGTGTATTGTTGTAAGGGAATGCCTAATTTTTGCAGCCTCCCAGCCTCCCAGATTGACAACGAGTTGGCCATTGAGGAGAGCGGCATGTTAGCGCCTTTTCGCGCTGTTTTGGGGAGCCAGATTAAGCTGCTTAGTTCTAGAGGTGCACAAGCAGCACTTTCTAATTCAACCCACCTCTTAAATCTCGGGTTAGATTGCCATTGCACGATTTGGCGTAATTGTGCCGCTTTATAATATGATAACAGGCACGGTACCGTTAATCCCCCAGACAAAACAGGTCTGTAGGCGGACGCTCACAGAGGTATGCAAGGGAGACTGGTTATGGTGAAATTAAATAAGGCTTTTATTGTGCCTGTTTCCTTAACATCAGGAAACCATCCAAACAAGGGGTAAACAGAGCTTCTATTCACTGGGGAGTATTTCTAGTGAAATACTATGTAGTCCACAACTCCCTTTAGATAAGCACGTTTCCAGGTTTGGAGGGAAAATCTTCTCTGTTCCTGGTTGCTACCTTTTCCTCAGGGTTTTGTCAGCATTCAGGTTTAGAAGTTTCCCCTGTGTCTTGCAAGCAGCCTCTTCTGGTAGACTCAAGACGCCTGTCCCCATGTCAGTCTCACAAGTTGTGAGAGTCAGGGACAATCTCTTTTTCTGTTTCAAGGGCAGGCATTTCTAAGCAACCTAATCAGGCAGGTGGTGTTTGTTAATTGACTACCAGCAGTTAACAACTAAACTGCTGGATTAGAGGCATATTTCCTGAACAGGGATATCTCCCCTGTTACAAGGTCTTTTCATATTAAATTTGCTTACTCTTGGTTTTTTACCTCCTCATATAAACTTGGAGATTTCAGATTGAAGTGAATGCAGATCTTTCAACCTGATGGCACCGAGAGTATCTGGAAGAGGTAGAGGATACGTGGGAGTAAGTTCATTTTGACACTATGGATTCGTCCTATCCAGGAGATCCTTTTGGATGTCCACTTCTGTAGGTCAGATTTTAGGGTCCGGATTAGGTTGGGGTAATTTGCATTGTATATGTCTTTAACATTTTTGGTGATGTGGACTTCCAAGTATTTTATAGATTTCTGTTGCCAATGAAACTTGAAATTTAATTTGAATAATTTTTCTGTGTGTCTAGGGAGATTGACATTTAGGGCCTCAGATTTGGATTGATTTTGAAGCCGGAGATCCTGGAGAACCGATCCAGCAGGTCAAATAGGTTTGGTAGGGAGGTAAGAGGTTTTGTGATAATCAAGAAGATATCATCTGCGTACAGGACCGCTTTTTGTGTTTGGGAGTATGCGTTTAACCCTGAGATGTCAGGGTTTCCTCTGATTTGTGCCGCCAAGGGTTCGATACAGAGGGCAAATAGTAGGGGCGATAGGGGACAACCCTGTCTCGTGCCACTCCGTATTTGGAAGGGCAGAGAGGGGAAGCCTTGATGTACAACCCTGGCGGTAGGGTTAGAGTATAGCGAGCGGATCGCTTCACTCACCCGATCCCCGAAGCCAAATGCCGCAAGCGTCTCCTCTAGATAGGGCCAGTCTATCCTATCGAAAGCCTTTTCTGCATCCAGACTTAACAACATACTTTGGATGGAGTTTGTTGCCAAATCTAGCAGATCAATAAATCGTTGTGTATTATCTGCGGCTTGCCGACCCTTGATAAAACCGACCTGATCTGGGTGTATAAGTCTGGGTAGGATGAGACATAATCTATTGGACAATAATTTAGCGTATAATTTAATATCAGTATTAATTAATGATATAGGCCGGTAGCTTTTGCAGTCCAGCGGGTCTTTCCCAGGTTTAGGAATTATTGATATAGACACCTGTAACATCTCTTTGGGGATGGGGGCTCCCGCTAAAATTGCGTTGAACATTTGGAGCAACCTTTTGGTGAGCGGCTTGATAAATTTCTTACTGTATAATATTGCCCTGAGAAGCCGTCTGGTCCCGGGGCCTTTGAAGTTTTAAGTTCCTTAATGGCCTGTGACAACTCCTCGATAGAGAAATCTGCACTTAGTGTTTCCCTATCCGTTTCCCTCAATCTCACTAGATTTGAGCTAGCTAGGAAATCTCTTAGCTTACTGCTCATTTTAGTGTTATGTGCCACTTTCTCCCCATTATAAAGTGTCTCGTAAAAGGAGCCAAATTCTTCCACTATCTTCTGAGGGTTGGTTGTGGGGGTACCAGATTTTAAGCGTATAGCTTGGATGTTATATTTAGTTTGCCTGTCCTTCAGCATGCGGGCCAGCATTGTATCCGGCCTGTTTGCTTTTTCGTAAAGTTTCCTCTTTGACCAACTTAGCGAATTGTCAGCCCTGGAGGCCAGCAGCATATTCAATTCAATTTTGGTGTCTTTTACCTCTTGTAGGTTTTGTGGATCTAGTTTCTTTTTGTGTTTAGAGGAGAGAGTCTGTAATTTGGTTTGGAGCGTAACAATTTTGGACTCTCTCTCTTTTTTTTCGTCTAGCTGTGATGTTTATTAGTATACCACGGAGAGTCGCTTTATGCGCTTCCCACAGAACCAAATGTGAGTTGACAGAACCTGCGTTTATCTTAAAGAATTGGTCTATCTCGGTACTAACAGTATCACAGATCGCGGGGATTTTTAAGATCGATTCATTACGTTTCCAGTTCGTCCCTGGTCTATCAGTGTGAATATTATTGCACCATAGCTCTACTGGTGCATGGTCGGACCATGAAATATCATGGATCTCCGCTCGGGTGACCTTGGGGACCAGTTGACAGGACATGAAGAAGTAATCAATTCTGAGAGAGAGGTCTGAGAGAGAGATCTGAGAGAGAGAGAGAGGTCTGAGAGAGAGAGAGGTCTGAGAGAGAGGTCTGAGAGAGAAAGGGGTCTGAGAGAGAAAGGGGTCTGAGAGAGAGAGAGAGAGAGAATTAGAGAGAGAGTGGTCTGAGAGAGAGGGGTCTGAGAGAGAGGGAGAGAGGTCTGAGAGCGAGAGGTCTGAGAGAGAGAGAGGTCTGAGAGAGAGAGAGGTCTGAGAGAGAGAGAGAGGTCTGAGAGAGAGAGAGAGGTCTGAGAGAGAGGTCTGAGAGAGAGAGGTCTTAGAGAGAGAGAGGTCTGAGAGAGAGAGAGAGGTCTGAGAGACAGAGAGGGAGAGAGAGGTCCGAGGGAGAGAGGTCTGTATTTGTGTGTGTGTGTGTGTATTTATTTGTGTGTGTGTGTGTTTGTGTGTGTATTTATTTGTGTGTGTATTTATTTGTGTGTGTGTGTGTGTGTGTGTATTTGTGTGTGTATTTATTTGTGTGTGTGTGTGTGTATTTATTTGTGCGTGTGAGTATTTATTTGTGTGTGTGTGTATTTATTTGTGTGTATTTATTTGTGTGTGTGTGTATTTATTTGTGTGTGTGTGTGTATTTATTTGTGTGTGTGTGTGTGTGTATATTTATTTGTGTGTGTGTGTGTGTTTTTATTTGTGTGTGTGTGTGTGTGTGTGTGTGTGTATTTATTTGTGTGTGTGTGTGTGTTTATTTGTGTGTGTGTGTGTTTATTTGTGTGTGTGTGTGTGTGTGTGTGTGTATTTATTTGTGTGTGTGTGTGTATTTATTTGTGTGTGTGTGTGTGTGTGTATTTATTTGTGTGTGTGTGTGTGTGTGTGTATTTATTTGTGTGTGTGTGTGTGTGTATTTATTTGTGTGTGTGTGTGTGTTTTTATTTGTGTGTGTGAGTGTATTTATTTGTGTGTGTGTGTGTGTGTGTATTTATTTGTGTGTGTGTGTTTATTTGTGTGTGTGTGTGTGTTTATTTGTGTGTGTGTGTGTGTGTGGCCATTCAGAATGGCAACATCTGGAAAAACTACTTCGAGGACCTTTACCAAGAAATCCCAGAAGAAAACCTGACGCAAGAACAAAAACAAATCCTCACCAAACAAACATCACTGGAGAACACTATAAAAGATAACCAAAACCCCCTGGACATACCAATCACAATCCAGGAAATAAAAGAAAAAATACAACTAATAAAAACCAAGAAAGCCAGCGGACCAGATGGCATTCTACAAGAGATGCTGAATTATAGCAATCCATCTATACAAGAAGCAACACTGAAAATGTTCAACCTGGTCCTCACTACTGGCTACTTCCCTGAACTGTGGAACGAAGGACTGATAACCCCTATCCACAAGAAAGGAGACAGGATGGACCCATCCAATTACAGAGGAATCTGTGTCAGCAGCACCTTGGGGAAACTGTTCAACAGCATCTTGAACAGCAGAATCCTCACCTTCCTGACAGAGCAGAGTGTACTGAGTAAGAGCCAGACAGGCTTCCTGCCAAACCACCGCACCACGGATCACATCTATACCCTACACAGCCTGATCAATAAACATGTCCACAACACCAACAAGGGCAAAATCTTTGCTTGCTTTGTGGACTTCAAAAAAGCCTTCGACTCCATCTGGCATCCAGGCCTATTGCTGAAAATACTAGAGAGCGGAATAGGGGGTAGAACATACGACACGATCAAAAGTATGTACTCCGAAAACAAATGCTGCGTGAAAGTAAATAACAAAAGGACAGACTTCTTCCATCAAGGCCGTGGAGTTAGACAGGGCTGCAGCCTGAGTCCCACACTGTTTAACATCTACATCAATGAGCTCGCAGCAGCCCTAGAATCCTCCCCAGCACCTGGGCTCATCTTGGCTGGAACTGAAATTAAGTCTCTACTATACGCAGACGACCTGCTCCTGCTGTCTCCAACAGAACAAGGCCTCCAACAGAAACTGGCAATACTAGAAAAATTCAGCCAGACCTGGGCACTCTCTGTGAACCTAGAAAAAAACAGAATAATGGTATTCAAAAAAAATCAAAAAAACATCCAACCATATCTCAATTCACACTGGACGACAAAGCACTGGAACAGACAACGAGCTACACATACCTTGGTCTGACAATCAGCTCATCGAGGAAATTCAACCTGGCCATAAATACACTGAAGGAGAAGGCCCGCAGAGCATTTTATGCAATAAGGAAACAGATGTACCACCTCAAACCACCAATAAGAATCTGGGAGAAAATATTCAACAGCATCATCACACCCATCCTTCTGTACGGCAGCGAAGTGTGGGGCCCTGTAACATACCCAGACTCCACAAAATGGGATACCAGCCCAACAGAAATACTGCATCTGGAATTCTGCAAATACATTCTCCAAGTACACAGGAGTACATCAAACAATGCATGCCGGGCTGAGCTGGGCCGCTTTCCTCTACTGCTCACGGTACAGAAGAGAGCACTGACATTCTGGGCTCACCTAAACACCAGCCATCCACAGTCTTACTGCTACAGAGCAATGCAAAGCCAGGACCTCCTCACTAAACCCTGTGCCATCAAACAACTTGTCCTCTCCCTCCAAGGACAAAACCCTACACAGATTAACAACCTGCCGAAAAAAGAAATCAACTCAATCGCCAACGAAATGAAGAAGCAGTATGTGACAAGATGGGAAAATGATATCCAATGCTCAAAGAAGCTGGAGACCTACCACAGCCTACAGAGAGAATACACTCTGGCACCCTACCTACTGAAGGTAAAAGACCCAAAACAGAGACAGACCCTGAGCCAGTACAGAATAAGTGCCCACAGCCTAGAAATAGAAACAGGAAGGCACAGACAAAACTGGAAGCCCCGGGAGACGAGACTGTGCCAAAGATGTGAGCTAGGTGAGGTAGACGATGAAACTCACTTCCTGTTGCGTTGCACACAATACTCTGAAGTGAGGAGTGCCCACCTAGAGAAACTCACTGCTGTTATCCAGAACTTTAATAATACAGAAGAGAACCAAAAAATAGCGATCCTCCTGGGAGAAGATGAAACCACAGCAGAACTAGCTGCACACTATATCAGCACCTGCCACAAGCTGAGAGACGTACATTAACCCCCACACCCCTGTGTGAAACTGTTACCCATATACCCTGCAATCATTATACCCTATCCCTAGTATTCGTGTAATTATTGTCCCCCACCCCCTATTATTCACACTTTGGCAATACTGAAATGCTCTTTCGTCATGCCAATAAAGCTGATTTGATTTGATTGGATTTGAGTGAGGTCTGACGGAGAGAGAGAGAGAGAGAGAGTGAGGTCTGAGGGAGAGAGAGAGTGAGGTCTGAGGGATAGAGAGAGAGAGAGTGAGGTCTGAGGGAGAGAGAGAGAGAGAGAGTGAGGTCTGAGGGAGAGAGTGAGGTCTGAGGGAGAGAGTGAGGTCTGAGGGAGAGAGTGAGGTCTGAGGGAGAGAGTGAGGTCTAAGGGAGAGAGTGAGGTCTGAGAGAGAGAGTGAGGTCTGAGAGAGAGAGTGAGGTCTGAGAGAGAGAGTGAGGTCTGAGAGAGAGAGTGAGGTCTGAGAGAGAGAGAGTGAGGTCTGAGAGAGAGAGAGAGAGAGAGAGAGAGAGAGAGAGTGAGGTCTGAGAGAGAGAGAGAGAGAGAGTGAGGTCTGAGAGAGAGAGAGAGTGAGGTCTGAGGGAGAGAGAGAGAGAGTGAGGTCTGAGGGAGAGAGAGAGAGTGAGAGAGAGAGAGAGTGAGGTCTGAGGGAGAGAGTGAGGTATGAGGGAGAGAGTGAGGTCTGAGGGAGAGAGTGAGGTCTGAGAGAGAGAGTGAGGTCTGAGAGAGAAAGTGAGGTCTGAGAGAGAGAGTGAGGTCTGAGAGAGAGAGAGTGAGGTCTGAGAGAGAGAGTGAGGTCTGAGAGAGAGAGTGAGGTCTGAGAGAGAGTGAGGTCTGAGAGAGAGTGAGGTCTGAGAGTGTGAGGTCTGAGAGTGTGAGGTCTGAGAGAGAGAGGTCTGAGAGAGTGAGGTCAGAGAGTGTGAGGTTTGAGAGAGAGAGGTCTGAGAGAGTGAGGTCAGAGAGTGAGATCTGAGAGATAGAGTGAGTGTGTGAGAGAGAGTGAGAGTGTGTGAGAGAGAGTGAGAGTGTGTGAGAGTATCTGAGAGAGACACCAACTGTGCACTGCAACTGTTAGGTATGTATATACACCTTTGTTTTTACTCTGGCAATACTAGAAAAATTCAGCCAGACCTGGGCACTCTCTGTGAACCTAGAAAAAAACAGAATAATGGTATTCAAAAAAAATCAAAAAAACATCCAACCATATCTCAATTCACACTGGACGACAAAGCACTGGAACAGACAACGAGCTACACATACCTTGGTCTGACAATCAGCTCATCGAGGAAATTCAACCTGGCCATAAATACACTGAAGGAGAAGGCCCGCAGAGCATTTTATGCAATAAGGAAACAGATGTACCACCTCAAACCACCAATAAGAATCTGGGAGAAAATATTCAACAGCATCATCACACCCATCCTTCTGTACGGCAGCGAAGTGTGGGGCCCTGTAACATACCCAGACTCCACAAAATGGGATACCAGCCCAACAGAAATACTGCATCTGGAATTCTGCAAATACATTCTCCAAGTACACAGGAGTACATCAAACAATGCATGCCGGGCTGAGCTGGGCCGCTTTCCTCTACTGCTCACGGTACAGAAGAGAGCACTGACATTCTGGGCTCACCTAAACACCAGCCATCCACAGTCTTACTGCTACAGAGCAATGCAAAGCCAGGACCTCCTCACTAAACCCTGTGCCATCAAACAACTTGTCCTCTCCCTCCAAGGACAAAACCCTACACAGATTAACAACCTGCCGAAAAAAGAAATCAACTCAATCGCCAACGAAATGAAGAAGCAGTATGTGACAAGATGGGAAAATGATATCCAATGCTCAAAGAAGCTGGAGACCTACCACAGCCTACAGAGAGAATACACTCTGGCACCCTACCTACTGAAGGTAAAAGACCCAAAACAGAGACAGACCCTGAGCCAGTACAGAATAAGTGCCCACAGCCTAGAAATAGAAACAGGAAGGCACAGACAAAACTGGAAGCCCCGGGAGACGAGACTGTGCCAAAGATGTGAGCTAGGTGAGGTAGACGATGAAACTCACTTCCTGTTGCGTTGCACACAATACTCTGAAGTGAGGAGTGCCCACCTAGAGAAACTCACTGCTGTTATCCAGAACTTTAATAATACAGAAGAGAACCAAAAAATAGCGATCCTCTTGGGAGAAGATGAAACCACAGCAGAACTAGCTGCACACTATATCAGCACCTGCCACAAGCTGAGAGACGTACATTAACCCCCACACCCCTGTGTGAAACTGTTACCCATATACCCTGCAATCATTATACCCTATCCCTAGTATTCGTGTAATTATTGTCCCCCACCCCCTATTATTCACACTTTGGCAATACTGAAATGCTCTTTCGTCATGCCAATAAAGCTGATTTGATTTGATTGGATTTGAGTGAGGTCTGACGGAGAGAGAGAGAGAGAGAGAGTGAGGTCTGAGGGAGAGAGAGAGTGAGGTCTGAGGGATAGAGAGAGAGAGAGTGAGGTCTGAGGGAGAGAGAGAGAGAGAGAGTGAGGTCTGAGGGAGAGAGTGAGGTCTGAGGGAGAGAGTGAGGTCTGAGGGAGAGAGTGAGGTCTGAGGGAGAGAGTGAGGTCTAAGGGAGAGAGTGAGGTCTGAGAGAGAGAGTGAGGTCTGAGAGAGAGAGTGAGGTCTGAGAGAGAGAGTGAGGTCTGAGAGAGAGAGTGAGGTCTGAGAGAGAGAGAGTGAGGTCTGAGAGAGAGAGAGAGAGAGAGAGAGAGAGAGAGAGAGAGTGAGGTCTGAGAGAGAGAGAGAGAGAGAGTGAGGTCTGAGAGAGAGAGAGAGTGAGGTCTGAGGGAGAGAGAGAGAGAGTGAGGTCTGAGGGAGAGAGAGAGAGTGAGAGAGAGAGAGAGTGAGGTCTGAGGGAGAGAGTGAGGTATGAGGGAGAGAGTGAGGTCTGAGGGAGAGAGTGAGGTCTGAGAGAGAGAGTGAGGTCTGAGAGAGAAAGTGAGGTCTGAGAGAGAGAGTGAGGTCTGAGAGAGAGAGAGTGAGGTCTGAGAGAGAGAGTGAGGTCTGAGAGAGAGAGTGAGGTCTGAGAGAGAGTGAGGTCTGAGAGAGAGTGAGGTCTGAGAGTGTGAGGTCTGAGAGTGTGAGGTCTGAGAGAGAGAGGTCTGAGAGAGTGAGGTCAGAGAGTGTGAGGTTTGAGAGAGAGAGGTCTGAGAGAGTGAGGTCAGAGAGTGAGATCTGAGAGATAGAGTGAGTGTGTGAGAGAGAGTGAGAGTGTGTGAGAGAGAGTGAGAGTGTGTGAGAGTATCTGAGAGAGACACCAACTGTGCACTGCAACTGTTAGGTATGTATATACACCTTTGTTTTTACTTTGGGCGCCGCGGAAAAATCCTGATCGCCTTGGGGAGCCTTGAACCGAAAAAGTTTGGGAACCACTGCATTAAACCATATAACTTAATCCTAACTACCTTCAGCGTCTACCCCTAATCGCACATCTCATACTACGTTTACCACGCATATGGAGGTAGTTATTCCCTTCCTATGGTAAAGTATATACCGCCCCCCCTGAATCTTACAGGTACTTGGTCTTATCGATTTCCGGAAGTAGGATGACCAGATACTTATCAATATAGTTACCTATATTATCTCTCGCATGAAAGTCAAACTTCAGCATATCATATTGATGGACTCCAAACCCTTGTATACTGCATTATTGGTTAAGGTGTTAATAAGTCTCTCGGCAGCAGCTGGGATTGTAGTAAATCCTCTAACGCTAGGCATCTAATGCTGATACCTAAGTACCTCGTGAATGGGTGTATCGCACTTTATGACAGAATTTAAATAATAGATGGAACCTCCCAGGGATCAGCGACCGCCTCTACATCCATATCTATCTCATCCAAGGGGTAGTCAGATCGCAGAGGCAGACTCCATCCATTTTTATTCCCCATCCCTCTCATCTCTCCTCCCCACCCCCTCGCTCAACTACTATTAGGGATCGTGTCCTGAAACCTGGCCTGCCCCCCGCGGAGACCGGCAGGTGTCTTTCTGCTGCCAACCATTGCTCTCCGGGTTCTCGGGGAGGTTCTCTGCATCAGGGTTGCTCCGTGGCCATCTTGGGTCTCGGCCGCGTCATCTTCCTATGCCGTCGCGTCGGAATCCCTCTGCGCAGGCGTCCCGGGCCAAGTCTCGCGATGAGACGACGGGAGACGACGGGAACTAGGGACGTCACAGCATCAGCCCGCGAAGAACAGAGTCGCTCCCGCGCGCCTCTGGGAGGGAGCAGGACAAGATGGCAGAGTCTCGAAAATCATGAGTAGAGCTGTGGACGGGGCAGGGTCTCATGTCCCTCAACAAGGGGCTGTTGAGGGCTGTCAAATGGGTACAGTCTGTGTTGGAGGTTCTTGATGGTCCGGATGCTCCGTTTAGTAGGGGATGTTGCGATGGGCCTGCAGATTGGAGGGTAGTTTATGCAGAGCTCAGTGTCTCCTCCTCGGGTCTTGCTTCTGGTCGTGTGCCCCCTACAGTGCACCATGAGGGTGCAGGGGCACCATCTTTAGCCACCACAAGGTGAGGGGGACTTTGTGGGGATCCAAGAACCCTCCGGAGGAATCCCTCTCCATCCTCTGTATTTTTAAGTGTATGAGCGACACCATTTTTCATGACCAGGATTGCACACGGGAATAACCAGCGATAGCGCATCTCCTTATCACGTAGAGCCCTGGTGATGGGAGCCATTGCTCTCCTCTTTGCCAAGGTGGCGGGGGACAGGTCCTGGAACACCTGAAATTTAATATGTTCATACTCCACCACCTTCATCTCCCTTGCAATTCGGCAGGTCTCTTCCTTTGTGCGGTAACAATGGAATCTCATCACAATGTCTCTAGGGGGATCCCCTTGCTGGGGTCTTCCCCGCAGTGCACGGTGGCACCTGTACAGTACCAGGTCCCTTTCTGGCATGTCCAGGAAGATATGTTCTAACCACTTTGTGGTAAAGTCCTCAGGGTCCGTGACAGATTCTCGCAAACGAATGTTGCAGCGACGGTCCCAGTTCTCAGCATCCTCGACCTAATCCTCTAAAGATCTGACTTGTTCTTTTAGGGTGGCCATTTGTGCTTGTGTTTGGGACAGGGCACTGGCACTCATCTGTCTTAGATTCCAAGGTGTCCGTGCGCTCTCCCAGAGCATCCACATCTTTTCTCAGCGCCCAGAGTTCTGATTTGAAATTTTTTTTCATCGTGGAGCAGAACTCCTTCATATCTTTGCGGCGCATTACCGCCATTGTTATGGATTACAGGTATCTTATGGCATATAACGCATAATCATCAATATCTTCATCGGGGGCATCCATTTCAGGGTCCGCTGCTGATGGTTGCCCAGGGGACTCGGGTGCACCGGCCTTAGCTTTTTCTGCGCTGTGTCTTGGTTGAAGCCATCTCTGATGGTTTAGGCCCGATTTACTGGCTTTGGTTTTGAAAACAATCGCGTTTTTGCTGCGGTTTATTTAATTAAATACGCCGGGGGAATGGAGCTCACACTCTAAGCCTCCATTCTCCTTCCCGTCACGCATGCGCCTCTAGCTCCCTTTTTAAATATAGGCACCACATCTGCTTTACGCCAATCTTGTGGTACTGAGCCTGTGGAAATGGAGTCCTTGAATATTAAATATAATGGTTTGGCTATTACTGAGCTTAACTCATTGAGAACTCTTGGATGTATGCCATCGGGGCCAGGTGCCTTATTAACATTAATTTTTTCAAGTCGCTTATGAACTTCTTCCTCAGTTAACCAATTGTTCATTAATATGGAGGTTGTGGCTTCCTCCTGTGGCGCTACTATTGAACTTGATTCTTCCCTGGTAAACACAGAGGCAAAGAATGTGTTTAATACCTCAGCTTTTTCCTTATCACCAATAAACTGCCTACCCATCTCACACTGAAAGGGTCCTAAATTTTCTTTTCCCATTTTTTTGTTATTAAGGTACTTTAAGAACTTTTTAGGGTTGACCTTACTTTCTATTGCAATCCTTTTTTTATTATCCACTTTTGCTAATTTGATTGCCCTTTTGCAATTTTTGTTACATACCTTATAATTCTGATACGATGTCTCTGTCACTTCTGACTTAAAGAATCTCTTAGCCTTCCTCTTCTTGTCCATTTCCTCTCCTACCTGTTTATTTAGCCACATTGGTTTTGACTTATTTCTTTTATACTTTATTTATTTATTTATAAAATGTTTTACCAGGAAGTAATACATTGAGTTACCTCTCGTATTCAAGAATGTCCTGGACATAGTTAATATGACAAATAATACATGGTTACAAATACAAGTACATAAATGAACAGGGTATACATTATATACAATACATTGTATGCACAGTTAGAGAAGATGTATATTATAGGCTTATGTAACAGTTACAGACCAGATTAAAATGTGAGACAGCCTTAGTTTTGAAAGAACTTAAACTGGTGGTGGATGTGAGAGTCTCCGGTAGATTGTTCCAGTTTTGGGGTGCACGGTAAGAGAAGGAGGAGCGGCCGGATACTGTGTTGAGCCTTGGGACCATGAACAGTCTTTATGAGTCAGATCTCAGATGATAAGTGCTGCATGTGGTAGTGGTGAGGAGCTTGTTCAGATAGGTGGGTAGCTTGCCCTGAAAGTATTTGAAGGCAAGACAGGAAAGGCGAACTTTGCGCCTAGACTCGAGTGATGACCATTGAATTGTAGAGGGTGTCAAGTTTGTCAAGGTGGGTTTGGGGTGCCGAGCCATATACTAAGTCTCCATAGTTGATAATTGGCATTAGCATCTGCTGGGCAATACGCTTTCTGACCAGCAGGCTTAGGGAGGATTTGTTCCTGTAAAGTACACCTAGTTTGGCATAGGTTTTGGATGTCAGGGCATCAATGTGCATTCCGAATGTTAAGTGGGAGTCAAACCATATGCCCAGGTATTTAAAACTAGTAACAGGAGTTAGGGTGGTGTTAGCGTTGGTTCTGATCTGGAGCTCAGTCACTGCAAGCTTTAAAAATGTAGTCTTGGTCCCAAATACCATTGTTACAGTCTTGTCAGTGTTTAAAAAACAGTTTGTTTCGGGAAATTCCGTTTTCGAGTCCCAAAAAGTCAGACTGAAGTACGTGTTCAAGGTCGGAGAAGCTATGGCTGTGTGCATATAAGATTGTGTCATCTGCATACATGTGTATTGAAGCTTCCTTACAAGCTGTCCTTTTACCTCTGTGAGAGGGGAAAAAACCATTGGGGGTGCCCAATGCTGCATCCAATTGACAAAACATATAAAGTAAAATACTTCAATAATAATAATTGGTTATTTAGTTAACCCTTTGGCCAAAGGCGTCATAAGCCTGCATACCAACGTCAAGGTATAACCAAAATAATGCAGGTCCTACACTACACTGTGATTATTATTGAAGTATTTTACTTTATATGTTTTGTCAATTGGATGCAGCATTGGGCACCCCCTGTCTCTTGTTATATACAATTGCCACGCTCAGTAGCTCTCTGGTTGACATAAATATATATTCACTTTGTGGTGGGTGGGGGAGTTTGAGCTTGCTGGGTATCTGTGTTAACCTATGTCTCTTTGGAGGCTGTGGCACCTCCCCCCCGAGCTCACTCCTCCTCCTTCACCCTTTTAACTTGGAAGGTCATTTCACTTGCTGCAGGAACGAGACCCATTATGGTTTTTTCCCCTCTCACAGAGGTAAAAGGAAAGGTTTCACAGTGTAGTGTAGGACCTGCATTATTTTGGTTATACCTTGACGTTGGTATGCAGGCTTATGACGCCTTTGGCCAAAGGGTTAACTAAATAACCAATTATTATTATTGAAGTATTTTACTTTATATGTTTTGTCAATTGGATGCAGCATTGGGCACCCCCTGTCTCTTGTTATATACAATTGCCACGCTCAGTAGCTCTCTGGTTGACATAAATATATATTCACTTTGTGGTGGGTGGGGGAGTTTGAGCTTGCTGGGTATCTGTGTTAACCTATGTCTCTTTGGAGGCTGTGGCACCTCCCCCCAGAGCTCACTCCTCCTCCTTCACCCTTTTAACTTGGAAGGTCATTTCACTTGCTGCAGGAACGAGACCCATTATGGTTTTTTCCCCTCTCACAGAGGTAAAAGGAAAGGTTTCACAGTGTAGTGTAGGACCTGCATTATTTTGGTTATACCTTGACGTTGGTATGCAGGCTTATGACGCCTTTGGCCAAAGGGTTAACTAAATAACCAATTATTATTATTGAAGTATTTTACTTTATATGTTTTGTCAATTGGATGCAGCATTGGGCACCCCCTGTCTCTTGTGATTACTCTCAGTGTACGTATGGACCAGCGCAGCCAGGAACGACGGCATGAGAGACACTGCTCTAATTCTCTTCTCTCCCCTGTTGTCTCACACAGGTCGCCTTCCTCGTCTCTCCTGGCATTAGACGCTCCGGAGCCCGGTGCAAATCGGTAGCCAACAACTTCGGGACACGGAGAGAATGCGACGCCGTCAGAAAGGACTCTGTTTCTACTGTGGTTCTTCGGAACATCGCCTCCTGAACTGTTCCCTGAAGCCGGGACGGGAACACCCAGTAAAGGTAGAGGGGCTTCTACTGGGGACAGTCTCTCCTTGCCCCTCTCTCCCTTAGGATCTCCCAAAGAAGTTTATGCTTCCTGCTATTGGAAGTAAAGGCTTTCATAGACTCTGGATCTGGCGGTAACTTCCTGGACCAAACCTTCGCCTCCGAGAACAAAATTCCTATGGTCATGAGAAAAGCACCTATTGGTCTCAAGGCCATTGACGGTCACCCGCTCCAGCCAGCATTTATCATCTGGGAGTCCATTCCTCTCACACTGACTTTGGCCGACGGTCATAAAGAGGTAATAGTGTTTGATATCTTCCATTCTCCTACTGTTCAACTTATTTTAGGATTGCCTTGGCTTCAACTCCACAATCCGCGCATTGATAGGACCGGCACCATGCCTATCCAGTGGCCTTCCTCCGCTGAGTCTGCTTCCACAGCTCCTCCTGTTGCGGTGCTTGCCGGCCTGGATTCCGTTCCTTCATATCTCTCGATTCTTCCCACCGTGTACCATGAGTTCCTGGATGTGTTCAACAAGGTACAGGCTGAGGTTCTACCTCCTCATCGTCCATACGATTGTCCTATCAATTTAATTCCATGGACCATGCTCCCGAAATCGAAATCTTACCCGTTGTCTGTTCCTGAAACCGAGGCCATGACATCTTACTTCCAAGAAAACTTGGAGAAAGGATTGATCCGCAATTCTACCTCCCCCTCTGGGGCAGGCTTCATCTTCGTGAACAAGAAGGATGGATCGTTAAGACCTTGTATCGACTTTCGCGGACTCAACGAAATCACGGTAAAGAATCGGTACCCCCTTCCCTTAATCTCTGAACTGTTCGATCGTCTCCAAGGAGCCTCTATCTTCTCCAAGCTCAATTTAAGAGGGGCCTATAATCTCATTCGCATAAGGGAGGGGGACAAATGGAAAACCGCGTTTAATACACGATCTGGACATTATGAGTATCTAGTAATGCCCTTTGGTTTATGCAATGCTCCTGCCGTCTTTCAAGAGTTCATGAACGACATCTTCCGGGATGTGTTGGGAACATTTGTTATTGTATACTTGGATGACATTCTCATTTTTTCTAGAAACTTAGATGAACACATTCACCATACCAAACTTGTGCTGTCTAGGCTCCGTACTAACCGCCTATACGCCAAGATGGAGAAATGTTTGTTCCACCAGACTTCTACTGCCTTCCAAGGCTATATTATCTCTAACCAGGGTTTTTCTTTGGACCCAGAGAAATTGAAGTCTGTCCTCGATTGGCCGCTGCCTAATTCTCTCAATGCCGTGCAGCGTTTTCTCGGCTTTGCCAATTATTACAGGAAATTAATCAGAATTTCTTCTTCTATTGCTCTCCCCATCACTGCCTTGACCAAAAAAGGTGCCGACCCCACGTCTTGGTCTCCCGAAGCCATTGATGCATTCGAGGTTCTCAAAAAAGCCTTCGTCTCTGCACCCATCCTACGTCATCCTGATACCTCTTTTCCCTTCACATTGGAAGTTGATGCCTTGGATGTGGGAGCCGGTGCATTTCTTTCTCAGAGACTCTCTCCCCAAGAAAAACTCCATCCCTGTGGTTTTTTTTCTCAGAAATTCTCATCTGCCGAAAGAAATTATGATGTTGGTAATCGTGAGCTTTTGGCCATTAAATTGGGTCTTCAAGAGTGGAGGCATCTTCAAGAAGGCACCAAGGAACCTGTTGCCATCCTCACCTACCACAAAAAAATTGCTGTATATCGAGGGGGCCCAACGGTTGGGATCTCGTCAAGCTCGTTGGTCTCTTCTTTTTCCCCGTTTTAACTATACCATTTCGTACATTCCTGGTAGCAAAAATACCAAAGCGGACGCTCTCTCTCGCCAGTTCGCCACAGAAAACGAATCTAATGAAGCCACGGAACCAATTCTTCCTGCCAAGTGCATAATCTCTGCCAATAATTTTGATGTGGGATGAAATCAACAAAGCTCAGGTTCACATTCCCAGCAGGTTCAGGGTACCAGAGGGACGCTTATACGCAGCTCCACAGTTTTGCCATAAGATTTTTTACTTTGGGGACATTCTTCTAGATCAGCCAGTCATCCAGGCTTCAAGAGGACAGCGGACCTTATTAAACGGACATTTTGGTGGCCTAAGATGAACAAAAACATTTTTTTATTTCCCTAGTGCTTGTCCGGTATGTGCCCAGAGTAAGACGGTCCATCACAAACCTTCTGGCCTTCTCATGCCTCTCCTCATCCCGGAGCAACCCTGGAAACACATCTCTATGGATTTCATTGTCGAACTTCCCAATTCCAAAGGAATGAATACCATTCTTGTTGTAGTAGACAGATTTTCTAAACACTCAAACTCTATTCCCCTCAAGGGTCTTCATAATTCTGCTACTCTGGCCGATATTTTTTCCAAGGAAATTTTCAGATTACATGGCGTTCCCATTTCAATTGTCTCTGATAGAGGGTCTCAATTCATCTCTAAGTTCTGGCCGGCGTTTTCCCAGAGACTCGGAATTTCCCTTCTTTTTTCTTCCGGATACCATCCTCAGACCAATGGTCAGACTGAAAGGATGAATCAAACCTTAGAGCAATATCTCAGATGTTTCGTCTCTGAGTCACAAGACAACTGGGTGGACCTGTTACCATGGGCCGAATTTGCTATCAACTCTCTTAAGAATGAGTCTACTCAAGAGTCTCCTTTTTTCATCAATTTCGGTTTTCACCCTAGAAGTCTTCCCCTCTCCTCCCCCCCTTCTGGCGTCCCCACAGCAGACTCCCATGTTACGACCCTGCAGAATTCTTGGAAAAGGATCCTAAAGTACTTACAATTTGCCATCTCTAGACAAAAAAGTAAAGCAGATCGTCGTCGCCAACCAGGCCCTTCATTTAAGCCTGGTGACAGAGTGTGGTTGTCCTCGAAGAACATTAGGCTTAAAACTCCATCTCCCAAACTGTCCCCAAGATTCCTGGGTCCTTTCAAGATTACAGAAAAAAATAAATCCAGTCGCCTACTGCCTAGCACTGCCCACCACCATGAGGATCCCTTCCGTATTTCATGTGTCCCTACTCAAGCCTTTTGTCCAGAGCTCGCACTTCCCGGATCCTTTCCGAAAACCCAACCCAGTGTCCACCCTAGGGCAACAAGAGTATGAGGTTCACTCTCTCATCGACTCTTATTGGTCAAAAAACAAGCTCCAGTTCCTCGTCCACTGGAAGGGGTATGGCCCAGAGGAGCGTTCATGGGTTCCGGCACGTCACATCCATGCTCCCAAACTTCTTCAGCAGTTCCATCTAAAATTTCCCCAGAAACCGTGGCTAGATCACTCGGAGATCGATCCTCAAGGGGGGGATACTGAGACGGTTCAGGGGATTCCTTCCCCTCCATGTGTCCCTGACGCCCCTGACTTCTGTGATCCGTGGACTCTGGCTTACGAACATTACGATCCTGATCTCTATACCGCTGGACTCTGGCACACGGACATCACTACTCTTACTCTGAACCCCAAAGGCGATGCAAGTATTACTAACCATCTCTCTACAGGCCCGGAAACGCCATACCACACTCCGGGCACGCCCTCACTGCTGTGGGTGCGTGGTAATACCCTTCCCACATCAGTACTGGGGACTGGTGTGGTCTGCAGGCATACAGGCATTACACCTGGAAAGGGGACAAGGAGATTTAGCACCCAGGGAGAGCCCCTTCGTACTCACTGGGTTTGATCGTTTCCTGGGTGTAGTGGACATTCACGGACCAGATGCTCGGAGGATCCACAGTAGTAACATAACCCACCGGATTGGCGAGCTTGTCGTATTGGTGCCCGAGGATGCTGGACTCCAAGTTACATCGGCTCCGGAGCCTCCAGAGCAGGCAGCGTGGAGACGGCAGGTCCTGTGGTTGAAGAGAACCTGGGAAACGGAGCACGGAAGGGCATAAATCGGGGATCTTGGCACTGAGCGCGGCGTACCTGAAGGCGCTGATCCACTTAAATGGCTTGGGAGATGAGTTCCTCCAGAAGCCCTGGCCTGGGTTGTGAGGCAAGTTCGTCCTTCACAGAATCCATTAAGCCCCGCCAGAAGACTGAGACTAAAGCCTCCTGGTCCCATTGTGTTTCAGCTGCTATGGTCCTGAACTCCAAGGTGTACTGGGCCATGGGACGACATCACTGAGAAAGATGAAGCAAAGAGTCAGAGGTAGTTTCTTGGCATACAGGGGTATCGAAGACCTGTCGAAAGTCTCGTCTAAAGGCAGCGTAGTCGCGGGTAATTTCGGGACGTAGTTCCAAATCAGGGAGGCCCATGCCAGCGCATTCCCTGTGAGTAGGCTGTACACATATACCACTTTCTTATGACCAGTGGAATACTGCTGCGGGGCCATCTCAAACTGGATCTCGCATTGATTGAGAAAACCGCGACACGCGTGTGGATCCCTCGCGTATGGTTTAGGTGTCGGGATCTTCGGGCCTGAGGTCGCGGCGGATACCGATTCTGCCGACAGCGGCGGTGCGGCCACAGGTGGTGCCTGAAATGAAAGGTCCTGTACCTGTTGAGTGAGGAGAGCCATCTGATCAGTTAGAGCCTGGACTTTTTGATACATGGCCGTCATCATGGAGGCCATGTCAGTCTGGTCTGCGTCTTGTGGGCTCGACATAATGTTACGCCGGTGCTGCCCGCAGACCGGACTCATCCTTAATACTGAGGTGGGGACGTATATGTGCATGCACCCACAGCAGAAGGAGCGTGTCCTGAGTGTGGTGTTTTGGCATTGCCAGGCCAGGTGGGAATAGGTGTAGCAATACTTGCCGGTACCGGTACAGAAGAGACAAAGTTGTTGCCGTTAGCCAAGGTCAGGGAGAGAGATATCCGGAAGGTCGAGGTCCAAGTTGTGGTCGAGGGATAAGAGAAGCTGCAAGGTCAAGTGGGAGCTGGGGTCCAGAGCCAGAGAGGGACGTCCGCCAAGCCGGGTCGCAACCTGAATATACGAAGAGCAAAGGGAGAGCCAGAATAGACGTCCACAACCAGAGATTATGTTGAGCAATGTGAGAGAGACAAGACAGGTACTATATATTGCGACTGACCAATAGGGAATGGAGGCAGTCCTGGAGGAACATGAGGAGCTGTCCTGGATTGGTTCCTATGATAGGCAGCCAGGTGGGGAGCTTTAGGGTTAAGTTGCAGCCTTTGTGAGAATTTGGGGCATGGTTTCACTGCTAGTGCAGTGAATAAATTATCCTTGCCCAGCGCGCGCTCTGTAAAGTCGGAGAGCGCGTGCCAGGAACAAGAGGGAACCGCCAGAGCCCTGAGAGACCGTGGGGCAGTGCTGGTCTGTCGGGAACGAGGGGGGCGCCCCCGTACAGTGGGAGCAGGTTGAGCGAGGTGATGAAGCCGTCTCACGGTAGTGGGATCATTCGGAGTACCCTAGCAGTTCAGGCACAGATGATGAATGTGAGTAATCAGCTGTTTCTTACCCCAATTTTGGCGCAAATTTGTTAAGTTCCTCTCTGTCTTTAAATAGCCTACTCCTCCTGCATACAAACTCACTCCTCGAAGAAGACCGTTGTTGAAACGCATTGGAGTGAGAGTTGCTGCTGGGGGACCCCCTTTTTCCTCACCACACTTAAGGGACAGTGCACTTGCACTTACTGATCTCCTGGTGATGTATTATGACATGGATATAAGTTCAGATTTTACTGCTTATTTGGACTGACCTCTTTTCATCCAGTTGCTCTTTTTGCATACCTTCAACTATCCCAGCCATGATCTGGGTGCAACATTGGCAATTCATGTGTATTATCAGCCTTTCACATCTTTTTACATTTATTGAGTATATTGTTCTGCTCTGTTTGTATGCATGTGTTTGCAATTTGTAGCTTTTTCATCTGCAGTCACACTTATTTGTGTGTATACAATATGTATACAATGTGTAGACTTTCATCTGAAGTTACACCTTTTTGCCCTTAGCAGGCATTATGTTATTTCAACTACTGTATCTATAGAGCTTCTTCATTTCATGCATTGACATTTTGTCATTACACTGCATTTTGTATTTGGCCAGTCCTATTTGTGTCATTTATTTCTGACTCACTGCTTTTGTCCCTTTGTGGTTATTTTGAGGATTTTGTGGAGTAGTGACGAGCAGGAGTACGGAATGGCAGGGGTACGGAAGAACAGTTGTAATTAAGATCCAAAGTACGGAAGGGCAGGGGTACGGAAGAGCAGGCATACGGAAGAGCAGGCGTACGGAAGAGCAGGCGTACGGAAGAGCAGGGGTACGGAAGAGCAGGCGTACGGAAGACCAGGCGTACGGAAGAGCAGGGGTACGGAAGACCAGGCGTACGGAAGAGCAGGGGTACGGAAGAGCAGGGGTACGGAAGAGCAGGGGTACGGAAGAGCAGGGGTACGGAAGAGCAGGGGTACGGAATGGCAGGGGTATGGAAGAGCAGAGGTACGGAATGGCAGGGGTATGGAAGAGCAGGGGTACGGAATGGCAGGGGTACGGAAGAGCAGGGGTACGGAATGGCAGGGATACGGAAGAGCAGGGGTATGGAATGGCAGGGGTACGGAAGAGCAGGGGTACGGAATGGCAGGGATACGGAATGGCAGGGGTACAGAATGGCAGGGGTACGGAATGGCAGGGGTACGGAATGGCAGGGGTACGGAATGGCAGGGGTACGGAAGAGCAGGGGTACGGAATGGCAGGGATATGGAATGGCAGGGGTACGGAATGGCAGGGGTACGGAATGGCAGGGGTACGGAAGAGCAGGGGTACGGAAGAGCAGGGGTACGGAATGGCAGGGGTACGAAATGGCAGGGGTATGAAATGACAGGGGTACGGAAGAGCAGGGGTACGGAATGGCAGGGGTACGGAATGGCAGGGGTACGGAATGGCAGGGGTACGGAAGAGCAGGGGTACGGAAGAGCAGGGGTACGGAATGACAGGGGTACGGAATGGCAGGGGTATGGAATGACAGGGGTACGGAAGAGCAGGGGTACAGAAGACCAGGCGTACGGAAGAGCAGGGGTACGGAAGACCAGGCGTACGGAAGAGCAGGGGTACGGAAGACCAGGCGTACGGAAGAGCAGGGGTACGGAAGACCAGGCGTACGGAAGAGCAGGGGTACGGAATGGCAGGGGTACGGAAGAGCAGGGGTACGGAAGAGCAGAACAGGTGGGTTTTTTTGTATCAATTTTTTTATTTGAGAACAACATACATTTAACATGAGTACAACAATGTCATAGGCACATGACATGTATCTTGACTATATAAAACGTGTTGAATTCTCAATAGGGGTGTGTTTTCCTAGGTTGGTAGTGATAAAGTGTGGGAGGGGTGTGGGGGAGAGGGGTTGGGTGGAGGGGGACGTACTGGGGGGGTGTGGGGAGGAGGGGGGGGCGGTCCATGTTTACGGGCTTCCTCGCCATTGGGTTTGGGGGGGTCTAAGACAGGCCTGTTCCCGTCGGGCCATCCCAGAGGCCCCAGGTGTTCCGGAATTGTGGCAATTTCTTATGTAGCATTGCCGTTAGTTTGTCCATGGACCTCACCTCCTCTATTCTTCTCAGCACCGTGTTTTTCGCTGGGGCTTTGGTATTTTTCCAGGCCGCTGCGATTGCGCATCTGGCTGCGGTTAGTATAGCAGTTATTAGTCTACTCATGGGCGGGTCTAGGTCGTCTCTTGGCTTGCTCAGCACAAAGGTCAGGGGGTCCAGGGGGAGGAGGAGCCCCGTGGTCTGTTGTATGAGCACCTGGATCTTGGTCCAGTATCTCTGGATCTCCAGACATGACCACCAAATGTGGGCCATGTCCCCCTTTTGACCACATCCCCTCCAGCACAGATCAGGGGTGCCAGGGAAGATCTGGCTCAGTCTAACTGGTGTCAGGTACCACTGGAAAAGTATTTTATATATGTTCTCTTTTATCACTGTGCAAATTGATGTCTTTGTGGCCAGCTCCCAGATGTCCTCCCACACGTCTATATCTATCTGGACGTTAAGGTCCTCGGACCACTTCTGCATATACTGGTGGATTGGGGACACTGTTGCCGACTCCATCCCCCTATAGATCTCCGAGATCAGTCCCTTCTGATAGGAGCCTTTGCGACAGATGGTTTCAAACCTGGTTAAAGGGGGGAATTTGGCGCTCGGGGCTAGAGATAGGAGGAAGTGTCTAATCTGCAGGAACTTGAATAAGTGGAGGCCTTGGTGGTGGAATTTATCTCGTAGTTCCTGGAAAGATAGTATCCCTTCACTCTTCAGCAGATCTGAAACTAGGCTTATGCCTAGACCTTGGAATTAGTTAAATTGTTTTTTTGAGCACCCGGGCGGGAAGTGCGGGTTTCCGAAGATGGGGGTAAGTTGAGATGGGGTAGCTAACAGGCTATACTTCTCTTTGTTTTTGAGCCATACTTCCCATGTGCACCTCATTGCCCCCAGAGCGAATCTCCGTGGTCCCCCCTCCCTTCCTGCCGGGGACCAGAGGTGGGCCTGGAGGGTGGCCGGCTCAGCGTGGTGAGATTCGATCGCTAGCCAACAGGTGGTGGCTGGGTTGTAGTTCCAGACCACAGCCTGTTTCAGCTGGGCCGCTGAGTAATATCTGATCACGTCGGGGACCCCAACCCCCTCCTCTTGTTTTAAGGGACAGCATTACTGACCTGGGTACTCTTGGCCATTTATCGTTTCAAATAAATTGGGACATGAGGGCCTGGATATTTTTTAGGGCTGCTATGGGGACGGGGATAGGGAGAGTTTGGAAAAAGTAGAGTAGTCTCGGGAGGATGTTCATCTTAATTGAGACAATTCTTCCGAACCACGAGATTTGGAACTTTTTCCATGTCTCCAGGTCTTTTTTAATTTGGTCAAATAGGGGAGGGTAGTTGTATTGGTATAGGGAGCCATATGTGTTAGATATTCTAACTCCTAGATACTTTATATGTGTGGTGCTCCATCGATATTTAAAGTTAGTTTGAAGGAGCTGCCATTCTTGGGTTGGGAGGGATATGTTGAGTGCCTCTGATTTGTCCATATTGACTTTATAATCAGAGACCGTGCTAAATTGATGGAGTGACCTTTGGAGATTGGGGAGGGAGGTGTGGGGGTCCGCGAGGGTCAGTATCACGTCATCCACGAATAAAGATATTTTGTATTCCATTTTGCCAATTTGAATGCCCTTAATGCTCTTATCCTCTCTTATTGTAGCCGCCAGTGGTTCAATTGTGAGGGCGAATAACAGAGGAGAGAGGGGGCAACCCTGTCTGGTCCCATTTTTTATCTTGATTGGGTCGGAATATCCGCCCGAGATTTTGACAAGTGCTGTCGGGTTTTGATATAGGGCTCTGACCCCCTGCAGGAAGGGACCGCTGAATCCAAATTTCAGCATTGTTTGGTTTAAGAAGGACCATTTGATTCTGTCGAACGCTTTCTCTGCGTCGAGGCTAAGAATCATCGCCTTAGTTCCTGTGAGGTGCACATGGTCTATTATATCCACAATTTTGCGGGTGTTGTCAGATGCCTGTCTGCCTGACACAAAACCTACTTGATCTATATGAATGAGTCTCGGGAGAATTGGATTGAGCCTATTTGCTAGGATTTTGCTGTAGAGTTTAAGGTCGGTGTTTAATAGGGATATTGGTCTGTAGTTGCCGCAGTGGAGGGGGTCCCTGCCTTCTTTATAGATGATCACAAGGTTTGCCGCTGTGATTGTTGTGGGGATCGGCTCTCCCTGCAGAAAGGAGTTGAACATTTCTAGGAGGTAGGGGGACAGAGTCGGCAAGAATTTTTTATAGTAGGTGTTGGTGAAGCCGTCCGGGCAGGGAGTTTTAGCTAATTTTAAGGACTCTATTGCTCCTGACAGTTCCTCTTGGGAGATCTCTTTGTTTAGGTTTTCTAATTCCACGTCCGTAAGGGACGGTATTTTACACTGCTCTAAGTAGTTCGAGATTGTTTCTAGGGCTACTTGGTCGTGGCCCGGGGGGTGTAAATTGTAGATGTTGGAGTAGAACTCCACGAATTCCTGCGCTATTTCTTTCTCCGAGTAGGAGATTTGTCCATTTTTGTCCATTTGTCCATTTTTGGTGCAGATATTTGAGATTTAGGATTTGACTCGGGCTCCTCTAAGTTTCGTGGCCTTGGTTAAGGCTCATCCGCCTTGTTTCGCTTGTCGAAAAACTTCTGTCTAGTCCATCTCAGAGCACGCTCCACCTCTTCTAGTTGTGTATGTTTGAGGGCTGCCCTGGCTAGGTTTAATTGTTTAAATACTTTTTTGGAGGCTGTGAATTTATGCTGTTGCTCAAGTTGCACATTTTTATCTGTTAGTTCTTTCTGAAGTTTAAGTTTCTGGATTTTTTTGTAAGCCGCAACTGAGATTAGGTCTCCCCTGATAGAGGCTTTGTGTGCCTCCCAGAGCATTGACGGGGCTGACACTGAGCCCTTATTAATTTGGAAAAAGGTAGACAGTTTTTCTTTAATTGCTAGCTCTGTTTCTGGGCAATGGAGTAGAGAGTCATTTAACTTCCATCTATATGAGTTATTCTTTACAAAGGGAAGGGTGAGAGTAAGTTCGATGGGGGCGTGGTTGGACCAGGTAATTGGGCCTATGTTTGAGTGGGAGGAAGCCTGGGCGATGTTGTTGGTGCCTAGAAAATAGTCAATCCTCGAGTAGGACTGATGAGGGGTGGAGAAGAAGGTATAATCCCTCTGACCCTGGTGCTGAGCCCTCCAAATGTCTATGAGGGAAAATGCTGCCATTATGTCCCTGAATTTTTTGGCCTTCTTTTGGCCTTGGATATGGTAGCTAGTGGGAAGACGTGCTAGGGGTGGGACTCCCGGAGTTGCTGATTTATCCCGTGTGTGGGAGGCTACCATATTGAAGCCCCCTCCTATGATTAGCGAGGAGAGGGCTTGTTGCTCCAGGGAGTCAAGTATGTTCTGTAGGAGTGGGGTACATGGATTTTTCAAAGCATTCTACAGACATTTTGAGGCATACAAGTATAACAAGGCAGTTTACATACATTTATGTTCAAGAAATAGTTGTTGTCATAAAGTGGTTCGTGCACCCTTTCTATTACTCGTCGTTGCATTATGGTATTTGTCCAAACATTTCTCTGACTTCAAGTCCTGATCATTGCTTGCTTATTCTAGACCTCCGGGTGAGGATATGTGGGGGGGGGGGGGGGTAGGGATAGGGATCTAGTGGGGGGGGTGGGACGTGGCGTAACGGGCAGGCCTGAGCGTGGCCTTGTTCCAATCTGGGGCCCTTGCTGCTCCGTTAAGCAATGAATTTGTCCCTTTTGGGCACTGCTGTCCTGGGGGAGGCTATGGAAGTATGGTCGAGGGGTAGATCGGGGGGGGGGGGGATAGCTAGGTCAAGGGGGGATCTGGGACAGGGGTACTCGTTCTCAATAGCTCCGCATGTGTGTGCCAAGTGGGGGTTATTGGGGGGGGGCACAAAGTGAACCCTAGTGAGAGGGGGGAACGACTTGTGGGTGCACACGGGGGTGGGTACATGCAACCTTACTCTCCCGGTCTTCTGGGAAGCAGTCCAGGGGGGGGTTCTCGGTGGGTCCCGGATGATGTAGTTGGGGCCCCCTCTGACAACTGCCGTGGGGGCCGTCCGTCGATGTCCGTCCTTTCTGTCGCTGTACTTGCTCGATCAGCGGCAGCTCTGCGAGGGATCGTCGCTGAGGGAGCGGTGAGGCGGGTATGTTCCGCCCGTTGCCACGGATCACCGGGTGGACCTCCAAAGCCGTCGGGTGCAGCTGTGAGAGCGGATCCGGGCCCGGGGAGGACGGCGAGCGGGAGACGACCTCGACCAGGAGCCAGGTAGGTTCCCGGGATGGAGCTACCATAGCTCAGAGTAGGCCAGGGGGGTTTGAGATAGGTATTGGGGTGCCAGGGGGATGGATGGGTGGGAGGGTGGTGTGGTGGGCATGTGCTTTGGGGAAGAGGAGGGGGAGGAGGGGTTCAGGAGGGTGAAGGGGGGGTCAGCAGAGGATGGGGAGAGGGGGGGGAGAGCACCGGGGAGGGGGGGGGGCACCGGGGAGGGGGGGAAGTTGAGAATTGATGTTCTCTGCTGGTCGTGAAGTCTTCTATTCGGCATTGGTTTCTGCGGCAAGAATGGGGGCAATCGGACGCTACGTCGTAGGCACAGTCGTCTTCCTTCTTAGGTTGAGAGAAGGCGGCTGGGTGTCCGTCACCATCATGGGGTGATGCTCAGCAGTATCGGTTGCGGCTCCTCCTCGCAGTCCGCGGGTGAGGGCCAGATGGGCGGGTAGAATCCCCTTTGGGTATTAGCGTGTCTGGAGGCTCTGATCCTGGTCTGGGGCACTGGGAGCCTTTTGGTTCGCTATACGCTCAGAGGCTCGTGGTACCTCTACTTCATCTGGGTGCATTGTTGCCTTTTGGGGGCCTCTGCTGTCTGACGGTGGGGTTAAACCAAGTGCTTTGAGGCAGGAGGGGGAGTCCTCTGGTCTGGAGATGGTGTGATGGCGGCCATTTCTTAAGACCATCAATTTGAAGGGGAAGCCCCAGCAGTAAGTGATGCTTCGTACTTTCAGAATGTTTATGAGGGGCTTCATCTCCTTCCGTCTAGCCACAGTGACCCTTGAGAGGTCGCTGAAGATCTGAATTTTATTGTTATCTATGTGGAGATCTCCTGCTTTTCTGCTCGCAGACATTATGCGTTCTTTAGCAGAATACATGTGGAATTTAATGATCACATCCCTGCGACGGTTTGGATCGGGGGATTTGGGACCAAGCGCCCGGTGGGCCCTGTCCATTTGTATGTCGTGCTCCATCAGATCAGGCACCAGGGAGCGGAACAGCTTGTAGAGGTAGGGCTGGAGGATCTCAGGGGTGATTTCCTCAGGGATATTTCTTAATCGTAGGTTTTGTCTTCTATCCCTGTTCTCTTGGTCCTCGAGGGTGTCTTTTAGTTCTTCTATAACACGCCCCAATCTTATCACCTCTTCCTCTGTGCTGTTTTGGGACCCTATTATATCTCTCATTTTGTGCTCTATCTTGTCTGTGCGTTTTGTGAGGCCGTTGATATCAGATCTCAGGTTTTCTAGGGCAGCATTCACATCTTCTTGGACTCCTCTCCTCATCAGTAGAAATAGTGCATCAAAGTATTGCTTATTGAGGCCGTATTCTGGCGATTCGCAGATAGCTGTGTCTGTCTCCTGCTCTGCGCTTGAGGCTTGCATGGCCTCCTCGGCGCCATCTTGGGAGTCGCAGTTCGGCTCCAGCAGGCGCGCTGCGGGGTGAAATATTTGGTAACCGCTTGGTTCTGCATTGCCTTGCCTTTGGATGGCATCGTCCCCTGTTCTTGAGTGATTTGGGGGTATGTTTGAGAGAATTTTGGTGGCGGTGGGTGCTATATTTGGTGAGTTATCAGCGAGGGTGTTCAGGAGCTCCTCTACAACCCGACCTTGCTCTGTGACGTCACCGGAAGTCTCCCCAGAACAGGTGTTTTGAAGAACAGCAGGACTGAAGAACAGCAGTATTGAAAAACAGGGGTATTGAAGAACAGGAGTATTGAAGTACTCAGGGCGCATTAGAGCTTTGTGGGTGAGATTCCTTCTTGTATCTCCAATATCAGATAAGGCGCTGGGAGCCCCCAGAGGAACGGAGAAAGTGGAAGACTCATACAATGCTATAACGGCGCTCGTCTCAGATCAGGAAATGGACCTGCAGCTGTAAGGTAGAGGTATATATTCCACGACCAGACCAGGGGACAGAGGCTTGTAAGAGTAAACATAGATGGGTTGCAGACAGAGGAACAAGGCCAGCGGCAGAAATGCAGGGTCCAGAGTCAAAAGGACAGGGAACATGGAATAACAATGTTGGGACTGCAACAGTAACAGGAACCCTTGCCCTGCAACTTCCTGTAGGAAGTGCAGCCTTAAATAGGTGGCTGCCATGAACCAAGATGGACACAACCAGCCACGTGAGGGCAATATGAAGAGAAACCAGACCTGGAACTAAAACCAGGCATGGAACAGCGGAATCCTTACTGATACCCAGTGAGCAGATGTGGGAGATACTCTGTTACAACTAGGTACAAAACATATCTGAATTGTCTGTCTGCAAACAATCCTGTGCTATGTGTATTTTTAGTTGTAGTCTTTAGTCTAGTCTTAATTAAATTAACTTACACTAACACTTAGGCATGACAAGACCCTGTTGAAAAAAACATCTGTGTTAATATGCCTCACATGTGCTAATTAAGGTGGTTGGGCTGAAATAAATTCTGTCAGGTGACTTATTAGGCCTTTATAAGAGCAACCAGAGCAGCCCTAGCTGTGAAAAGCAGCCCAAGATTCAAAGTGGCCCAGTTTTAAGTGGCATGGTCGAGTTTAACAGGGAGTTCAACAGGAGAGAAACAAGGGGACTACAGAACACCTACGGACCCTCAATCCTGGATGTGAACTACGCTGGAAAGGTGGACATTTTCTATCCCAGACCACTCATCTCAGCACTAAACTACTGCTGCCATTATGCTGCTAATATTTATATTTGCTCTGACCTTCTTTTCAAAATACACATTTCTTTCTACCAGCCCCATGTCTCCAACTCTAGTCATATGTCTCCATCTTCTTTACCCGTCAATAAAAAACATCCACACAAACCCTCTATTCACACCCTCTATCTGCTCCTTCCTGCTGCTGGGGATCTCCCCTAAGCCTGAAGCCAGACATACACACCTGATCTTACCCACGCCTCCCTGCTATCTCTTCCCCTGTAAATGGTGTTAACCATTTCATTTAACACTGACTAACCTTAAAACGTGCCCCACAAATCCAGCATCCCAAAAGCCTGTACTCATGGCTATTGTCCCACAGTCACTTATACCACCCATTGTGGCCAAGCACACCCATCTACAGCACTAATTCCCTCACTGCTCTCTCTGTAAGTTTCCCCACAAACCTCTTAGATTGTAAGCTCTTCGGGGCAGGGATTTCCTTTCCCATTGTCTGATTTTTGCTGCACTTATTGTATTTTTAAAATTCCCTGTACTGTATTATTTGTGAAGCGCTGAGTACACTTTTGGCGCTATATAAATAAAGACATACAATACAATACCAGATAGGGGATAGGCAGTGCGTATTACTCTGGTTATTACAGGACAGCTAGGGTTTAATACTTAATGCACTGGTCACTCCAGGTAGCACATCACTTGGGTAGGGTGATCACCTCGCCTTGCGATAAGGATTTAGTACAAAGGATTGCAGGGAAGTGTAACATTCTGCAGTAGGTTACATAGACCCAGCCCAATCCCTTCTAGCCACGGTATGAAGATGTATGGTCACAGTGCGCCACCTTGTGGTAAAAGGCAAGATGTGACACAGAAAAGCTAGGGAATAACATGCAGCTTTTACTACAAGCAAAATTAATATCGGAAAGATGGCGACGCAGTTGATGTAATAATATCTTATCTGAAGGCAAAGGATGCCCAATTATCCCACATCCTATGGAAATATATCATGGTATGGTATGGGCGCAGACAGAATCACACAGTGCCAGGGTTTCCAAAACGGAAGTGTAAGAAGGGGTTTATTTGAAAGATTCTAGCGGCCTCATGTGGTCGCTCCGAGAATGGCAGTTTGTCAACAAAGGTGAGTTTCAGGATTTTTTGACAAACCCATTAGCTTGGCAGACCCGGAGTGAAACGGCTTCTAAAAAAGTCTTTACACTCAGACTGGGCCTGTGAGAAGGGCGTACAGCGTAGCAAAGCGCACCAATCCAACCGGAAATGGCTCTTTATTAGCGGATTGTCACACTTCGGGGCTACGAGAACAGGCCCCCTGGTGCTGAATCACTGCCTGTGAATTGCTGCCTAAGAGACTTATCTGTGCTGCTAACTCACACACAGGGGGCTATGCACTAAGCAGTGATAAGTCGTTTTAAGAGCGCAAAGTGCTTTTAGAACGTGAAGTCCCACCGAGCTCTATGCACTAAGCGGCGCAAACAGGCACTTTGCGTTCTAAAACGTGCTTTTCCTTGAAATTGTTTCTAAGTCCAACTTTGATCGTACGATCAGCTGTTTGCGCTGAATCCTGCCCTTCTGCGGGATTCACTAAGCAACGCAAACTGATCGTATGTTAAAGTTGCGCTGAACAAAGTTCACCAGCTAAAGGAAGGTGATAAAAAAAGTTGGACTTAGAAAAAATTCTTTGTTTACCTTTTTGCAGACGCAAAACTAATACAACAGGCCAGCGGGAGTCCCCGGCTGACCCCGCAGGGGTCCCCGAGGGAGGCAGAGGGTCGCACGGGTGTCCCCGGCTGACCCTTTGCCCGTCCCGGGTCCCCGCGGGAGTCCTGGGGTACCCGCGGGCCTGCGGTACCAATGTTGTGCCAACAAAAATACTAAACATTATTTCTAACTAAATACACCCCCCTAACACATACAGTACAATAATGTGCAAAATAACTATTATCCAGATATGGATAATAGATTATTTGCCCATTATTAAACACTGCATTAGCATACCTAAATAAAGTCAATAACAACAGTAGCCAGGTAATCCAATCAATATAAGCAGTAAGAACATCAACAATTATTTAATTAAACCATTAACCAATGAAACCAATTAATTCCTAAACCAACTCAAAATGAATAGTAACACTAACCAATGAAACCAATTAATTACAACAACATTAATGAATGTAACATTAAAAGACAAATACATTCAAACAATCTCTGAAAGAACCACAAAACGCATTAGCCAACATAATACAACATTAACTACAAACGAACACCAATCGCAAACATTTTGTTACCATTAAGCAGGAAAAATACAAACAATTACATCCACATAAGAAACTGACATTAAAAAAAACAACAGCAATACCAAGCCAGAAATGCCCCCCAAATATTGTAATAATAACGTATTAATCTGTACCCTAAAGTGGTACAGATTAATATATTTTCAGTCAATGTGCCTCCCCCAAAAAATCAACAATCACATCCAATGAACAAACCTGTAAAAAAAGACATTTACAAACATTGAATATATTACTTACCATTAGAAGCGGTGGCCCTCCGACTCCGGGGTAACAGGAAGCTCACGTACCTTGAAGGCCTCTAACAGCATCCGATGCCATCCGCCATGAAGATCCGGCTCAGGTACCCAAATCTTCTTTTTTCTTTCTTTAATCACCTTCTTCTATCTTCATCTGTAACCATTTCTTGTTCTTCTTTATCTTCTTTCTTCATCTGTCAATCCAAAATACCCCATGTCAAATCCCAGCCGATGCTGTCTCGTCGGCTTCTTGGGCTCAAATGAGGCGTCACGGCCTTAAATATGGCTTGTGACGTCACATTTAGCCTCAAAATGGTTAACAGCCATCTGATTGGCTGTTCAAACCATGTTCCGACTTTAATTTTTTTTTTTGACATGACGTCACTTAAAGGGAAAGATGCCAGCCAATCAGAATGGCTGTGCTTCATTTGCCTTTAAGATGACGTCACGAAGCCGGCGTCACATGGTATTTCAGCCAATCAGATTTTGGGAACCAATTCCACACTCTGATTGGCTGAAATACCATGTGATGCCGGCCATCTTGGATTTCGTGACGTTATGGGGTGCCGGTATCCCCTGCACTTTCAAGCGTCCGCGTCACGTGACCGGGACATTGAAATTCTGCAGGGGATACCGGCACCCCATAATGGGGCCTGTATCTCCTGAAGTAGGGTGTCCTCGGACATGAAACCAATGCGGTTAAGCTCGGGAGACCCCCTGCTCATGTACACTATAATTAAAATGTATTTATTTATTGTACGATCGCCTGTAACAGCCTTGCATGGAGATGGCAAATCTTCATGCAAATGTTACAAGCGGCTTTTTTTTCAATCAGCTAGCGTACGGGAACTTTAAGTGCGATAGCAGGGGGGAAAATACATTGCACGCACGATAAGCCAGTTTTGGGCACGTCCGATAAAAAATGGGCTGCGGATCTTAGTGAATCGCGCCGCCAGCTTCATTTTTTATCGGACGTGCTAATTTTTTTCAGGCCAGCGCGAGAGCTCGGAGCACTGGCACTATCTGGCACTCACAGCAAACCATATCCCAGGGGTAAAGTAACACTGTGCAGCAGGGAGGATCACATTTTGCAAGAGTGCCTGATTGATTTGGACTAAATTCAATTCCTATAAGGACTAATTCATTCATTAACAATGAAATAACTTACAAAGAGCAACACCTAAGTGATTCTCCTATACCATTTGTGTGCTGGTGATCCCCAAACCTCAGGCTAATATGTGCTCATTCAAAGGATCTTATTACACCTTTCTCTCTCTCCCCTAATTGTAATAAAAACTGATTAAAAAGTTGAGTTTA